>NC_057797.1:130834543-130890625 GCF_018294505.1 Triticum aestivum | reverse complement strand
CTAGAGAGAGAGAGAGAGACGAATATGACGTCACGACAAGAGATTCCATTCCCTTGAGTGTGTATACTCAAGGGGGAGGGAATAGAGGCACGAGGAGAAATTTTCTGTGTGTGTGGTGTTTGTGTTGGTATGTGTGGCTGTGAGAAGATAATGAGACGTGGGGGCAGAGGGTGTGTCACCGCGTGAGGTCCGGTGGGTCGAGGTGAGGCCCTTCATTCGGTTCCGTCCTACGCCACATTGGTTGGCCCGTGACGTATTTAGGAAGACCCATGGATGACTAGTCGTACAAGACAAAGATAGCAGAGTTGTGAAGGACTCTGTGTCCACTGACAAAGCCGGCTAGGATTTGTAACCCTAGGTTCTCAGACTAAGGTAACCCCTTTATCTCTAATATTACTATTCATCCAACCTAACTTTAAGGTGCATCCTATAGAATGATCTGCTAGAATCATACTCATCGATTAGGAAGAGAGGTGTGAGACAATGCGTGAGAGACGGGCGTAAAGATAATGTGCGTACATGAGACACGTAGGCAGGTCCATGCATATAGAAAGGGTCGATGAGGATTGTGCATGTGTATGTTTGCGAGAGGAAGAGTGCTTGTGATAAAGGTTAGTGAAAACAGTTGTAAATGGTTACAAGAGGGAGGGATGGTTATATCTAGAGCATGTGTGCGAGAAAGACACCTCGGGAGAGAGTGTGTGAGCATGTGTGAGAGACCACTGATGGAGAGTGAAACTACACGTAAAAGACTGATCTACACATTGATTAAAGATGTAAATTGTATCCAAATATTAGGATGGGATCATGATATTTGCAATTCGCATAAGGAGCGATCATTGATCCATGAGACATCTAGATTCTATCGAATTTGAGCATGTCTATGTTATTATTCGACACAATTGATCCACATAGTTAGTATTTTAGCTACCTATGAACTAACATACATTTGAATTCAACTTAAGGTGGTTTAAAAAATCGAATTCAACATGAAGTCCATTCAATTATTTGAATTTGATATCATGGCATTTGTAAACCATACCTAAATTATGGGGGCACCAATCTTTGCTCTGATTTTGTAGATAATAGCGTATGTAGTCGTGTACAAAATAGATTCAAATTTAGCTCCTCCATTCCAAAATAATCATAGTTATAGGATTTTCAAGTGTCAAATTTTCAAAAAGAAGCAGATAATTTAATGAGGTTTTCAAACATACAAGGTCAAATATAACGTTGTCTATTTAGGTCAATCCTCATAGTTCAAGAGTACTCTAAATGTGAATGCTTGTGTTTCAAAATTTCGAACGAAGCGCCAAAAGAGCCTCTACTCGCCGGGAACCGCGTGAGACCAATGTTTGGTAGTACAAGGAAATTACTTTTCTAATAACTCCGACCCGTGAAACCTACCGGCCCGACGCCCAAAGGTCTAAACCAGGGTAGGTTTGTAGCTTCATCTGGACGCCACGCAACCGCATCCGAAAAACATTCATACACAATGGCCGCCTAAGCACACATGCGGGCGGCCGAAATCGCTCCCGCCCACTATTTGGGACACCTGGTATTACCATCCAACCCCCGACCCGCAGTAGGTCCGAAATTTAAGAGGGGGGCAAAGTTTGTACTTTCCCCAAATTTCAAACAAGCGTGTCCCATATTCTGTTCAAAAAAGCCAAAAACAAGCGCGTCCCAGACTGAAACATGGTTCCCCCCTCCCCCCACCCACCCATCCTATTCCCCATTCGTACTCCGTGGGCGCCAAAACTACCTCTCCACCAGCCGTGAAACCCCGGCGTCCTCCGTCTGCCACCCCATCCCACCCATCAACCGCCGCCCTCCTCCATCACGCCGAAGCCGATACCCCGACGTCGTTGTCCACTGCAACCTCAACCGCAACGCCCTCCATGGCTAGTAGTTGAAGCCGAGGCCGAGCCGTCCATACCCGAGCCAGTTCAACCATGCTGTCCTGCGCCTCACCGCTGCCGCTCCAACTTTGCCACCCTCCACCGCACCGGAGCTGTTCCTGCTACGCCGTCCTTCGCAACCTCGGATCTGCTTCCCCTCCGCTGACATACGGCCACGGCAACATAGTCAACAATTTCTCTATGGGTTCGTCCAAGCCTGCACCCTCCAGAACATCGGTTTCCCCGGTAAAAAGAAGAAGATCGCTGCGACATGTGGAGGTGATCACACCTGCAACCAAAAAAGGTACTCCTCTTCCCTTATTCGTGCAAATCTTACGTCTCTGCTTGCACGGTATTCATCCCACAGAAGACACTAGTTGACCGCTTCTTCTTGATACTAGATGTTCGTAGTAACTCACGATGGACAAGGTTTCTCCTCATATACTATTTCACCTTAGCTAGAGGTCCGTCACCTCCCTGAATTTCAATTGCTGGCCAGTTGATTCCCAATTAACGGAAGCATTCCTCGGCGTAACAGGCGCTAGTATGCCTATTACACCGGGGAAGCAGTGCCTTGGTGTTTATCTTAGGGGCGTGTGCGGCCAAGAGCTACTGGCGCCCGATCTGGAGGTCGGCCGGGTGTATAGGGTGCCATTTTTGTGTAGTGTAGGGTGTTCCCTATATTTGCACTGGTGGCGGTCTTTGATGCCGAGTGGATGTAATCTTTGCAATCGCCTTAATAGCCTAGCGTTAGTTTCAGCCTTATTTATTTCCTAGTCTTCTTTTTCCCTGGTTTGCTAGTGGCCGCAACTACCATGGGACATATACGGGCCGTAGGATCCATGGGTCTCCTACGGGCCGTCGATAAATGGGCCTTTAATCGGTGGGCCTCAGGCCGTCGGATAAATGGGTCTACATGGGCCGTAATTGGGCGTAATTGGTATCGGCCCAGCACGGTAACAGGTCGTTAACAGGCCGTAGGATAGCAAAGGCTTAATTCTGTCACAAGCATAACGGGTCATTAATGGGCCAGAATATAGGACGTGCTGGAAACGGCGCAATGGGTTAACATGCCAGAAACAGGCCGACTCTTGCCATGGGCCGAATTTGGCCCATTAGAGTAACATGCCAGTAACGGTCCGACTCTTGCCATGGGCCAAATTTGGCCCATTAGGGGAATAGCCCAGTAACGGGCCGACTCTTGCCATGGGCCGAATTTGGCCCATTAGGGGAACATGCCAGTAACGGGCCGGAAGTAATCGAGGGCCGAAAAGGAGCCCAAGAACGTATGGGCCGTCAAGAGGCCGAAAACTAACACGGGCTGGAAACGGCCCATGTAAATCACGGCCGTTAACGGGTATAAAGAAAATTACTGTTCATTATGGGTAGAGTCACCGTGGGCCTGTAAAGGGCCAAAAGATACGAAGGCCTCATATGGGCCGAAAGACGTCGTGGGCCATACATGGGCCCAAAGTGAAATTGGCTGGTGTTATATTCGACAGCCCACATGACGTTGTTGGGCCAATTTCCTTTAGGGCCTAACGGTCCGTGACTTAACGGGCCGTAAAATGGGCTATTTGCGAAGAGACCGTTAACAGGCTTTTCATGGGCCAGCCCGTTAACTTTTGACCAAGTCAAATGGGCCGTCTTTGTAAGCTAAATGGGCCAGTGGTGGGCCGTGGCACGTGTCGACATATCATAGGCGCCTATCTAACCCACTGACGAGCTGACACGTGTTTCGTCCGGCCAATAAGAATTTTACACGTGGAAATTTCCCATTGGTCGGGGCTGTTAACGGGTTATCAGATCCAAAACCCGACCCGATAGCTTAACGGCGTTCCGTTACGGTGGATGCTACGTGTCGGTCACCCTTGACCAAAGCACTTCTATGACATGCGATTTATCGTCATGGAAGTGGACACTTCCGTGATGATAATTTTGGCAATGTCATGGAACACTTCTACGACAGCACATGTATGACTATCTTGATTCTATCATAAATTTGTCATGGATGTACAAGCATGACAGAAAACGCGACCTACTGTGACAAACACGTATCATCATCGAAGTGTATTTTTTGTAGTGCATCTTGGGGCCTGTTCCGGAGCTCCGCCAGAGGGGGCATCGATCATGAAGGGCTTCTACATCAACACCATAGCCCTCCGATGAAGTGTGAGTAGTTTACTTCAGACCTACGGGTCCATAGTTAGTAGCTAGATGACTTCTTCTGCTGGCCACATGAGTCTTCGATGATAACGTTCCGATGAGGACTGATGTAGTTTACTTTCTCCGATGTGGACTCATGTGGAATAACTTTGGGGTGTCTTTCTCCGTTATCACCAAACCCCCGAACGGTGGCATAAGCCATTGTAAAAAGAAGAAGATCGCTGCGACATGTGGAGGTGACCACACCGGCAACCGAAAAAGGTACCCCTCGTCCCTTATTCGTGCAAATCTTACGTCTCTGCTTGCACGGTATTCATCCCACAGAAGACACTAGTTGACCACTTCTTCTTGATACTAGATGTTCGTAGTAACTCACGATGGACAAGGTTTCTCCTCATATACTATTTCACCTTAGCTAGAGGTCCGTCACCTCCCTGAATTTCAATTTCTGGCCAGTTGATTCTCAATTAACGGAAGCATTCCTCGGCGTAACAGGCGCTTGTACGCCTATTACACCGGGGAAGCAGTGCCTTGGTGTTTATCTTAGGGGCGTGTGCGGCCAAGAGCTACTGGCGCCCGATCTGGAGGTCGGCCGGGATTAAAGGGATGGCCTGGGGACGCTGCCAAGCACGGCGGTGGTGTGAGTTCGATGGGAGGGCGGGGCAGCGGAGGCAGGGGTCTGGGCCAGTGGTCGCTGGCGGTTCGAGAAAGATCGTCAACAGTGACTGGCGGGAGGTAGATGAAGGCCATCTGCCCATTCCTTATAGATCGGACAGTTCATTAAAAAATTGACTGACCTATTTATTTTCAGTCGGCTGTTATCTTAGATATGACCACATGTGGTGGTGTGCTAGAGGAGTACCTGCATTTCCAGTGCTCCTATATTACAAAATCATACAGAGTAGAATCTAATTTTGTTTGCCATGCAATGTTGTAGAGTTATCATATGTCTCATGTCATTTATTTTTCAGCCACCTGCTATCTGCTACTTTTATAGTGCACTAGTTCTGCACACACTTCACCCTTACTCTCACTATTGTGTTTTTATGCAAGGGTATTTCAGACCCTGCCTTGACAGAAGCAGAAAAGAATAGAGAGAAGTCGCTCTAGTGTGGTACGCGGCTAGGCCAAAAACGTTTCAAGGCTTTAAAGGGTGTAGTGTCAGCAAATGGAGACGAGGAACATAGCTCTGGAGTTGATGATCTCGCTCACCGTGAACCACCAACCCAGGTGCTTGCTTTAACTTCACGGTGTCATATGTGGTTGCATGTTGCATATGGTGTCTAGCTTGTATTCGAAAGGCCGAAGTCGGTAAGATAAGGAAAGATATTTTTTTACATGAACCACCATCCCGTGAGCACCAGAAGACAAATAGCTTGTCAGGGCCCTGGCCGAGCCAGTGATAAGCCCAGCAAAGATAGGCATCACCTGGAAGCCAACTAAAAAGCTGCGATGGTGGCGAAGCAGCCCACCTCCAACCAGACTCTCAGGTCCTAGATTATCATGCTCACCACTCCAGCCGGATGTCTAGCTTGTATTGCTTCCAATTTGGTTAAATTGCATCTACTTAGCGTACACATTATACCTTTGAATATGACATGCCTTTCTGTTTTTGGTACATACTAGTACATCTGTGTGTTAACCATGTTCCGACATCAAACTAATGTTCTTGTGTATCCCTCATCAATCACTTATGACGAGGCAGGCAGGCAAGGGGACTACTCCTCATTTAAAGAATGCAGCGTTAGCCTCCCGACATGATTCTCAAGAAACATAAATGCTAGATAAAGATAGTGAATGTAGCTCTGTAGTTGATTACAACATTTCCCCTACACTAGCATCATAGGTGCTTGCTCTAACTTGGCAGCTTGATATGTGGTTGCATGTTGCATATGGTGTCTAGATTGTAATTCTTCCAATCTGGTTAAACTGCATGTGCTAGTCTGCTTAGCTTATACATTATACCTGTTAATGTGACATGCCTTCCTGTATTTAGTACATAGTACATCTGTCTATTAAGCATGTCCTTACATAAAACTATTGTTTTTTGTATCCCGCATCAATCAACATGACGAGACACCTTTAGTATATGCAGTGCGATATTAGTTGCATCTTTCATATAATTTATAGCATGCACTGCTTCTAATTTGTTGAAATTCCATTTATGATGGGACGCTTTTAACATGGCAGAGTCATATTGGTTTCATCTTTCATGTGGTGTCTAGCTTACATTGCTTCTTATTTGCTGGAATGGTTTCTGCTTAGTTTATGCAAACAGTTGTGAACATGTCATGCCTGTTTTTCGTACATATTCCATCCTGGTATCATGTGTTTGCCTTAGATCAAAGTAGTGATTGTCAGTATCATGCATGAATGAGTTCTGAAGAGAGAATTTAATTGCTTTTTCTTGTCGGTTTTACTTGACAATTCAAAATCAATAAAGCGGATAAAGGTGCTCCTTCCGAACGGAGGGCCTCTACAGTTTCTAATCCTCCACACCCCAAGATGATTTCCAAGACAACACATGCATAGACACTCAACAAAGCCGTGTTTATGATGAGCACATCTCCCTAGTGCAGCATCACCGGTGCTCCCTCTAACTTGGCACTATTATATGTGGTTGCATGTTATGTGTGATGTCTAGCTTGTATTGCTTCTAATTTTGTTGAATTCCACCTGCTTACTTTACACATTATACTTGAATAAGACACGTGTTCCTGTTTCTAGAACATACAATATCTGTCTATCACACCATGTTCTTACATCAAATTACTACTGTTGTGTAACCTGCAACAATCACTTATCATAAGACACTTTTGACTTCAGAGTGTGATATAGGTTACATCTCACATTCTTTTCTATCTTGTACTACTAATTTGTTGAAATGGCACTTATGACGAGACAGTTTTAACTTGGTAGAGTGATATTCGTTGCATCTTTCATATGGTGTCTAGCTTTCATTGCTTCTAATTTGTTGAAATGCCTTCTCCTTAGTTTACACATCATAAGCTATGAATATGCAATTGCACTAATGACGAGAGACCTCTAACATGGTAGTGTGATGTTGTTTGCATCTTGCATATGATTTATTTCTTGTACTGCTTCACATTTTTTAAACGCCATTTATGATGAGACACTGTTAACTTGGCAGAGCGATATTTGTAGCATCTTTCATATGGTGTCTACCTTCCATTGCATTGCTTCTAATTTGGTGAAATGTCTTCTTCTTAGTTTACACATCATAGTTCTGGTTATCTCTTCCATCCCATTTTTCATACATATTACATCCTCCTATCATGTGGTTGTCTAACATCAAAGTTCAGTTCGTCTGCATCATGCAGCAATTTGTTCTGAAGAACTAAATTGTTATTCGTTTTTCTTGTCGGCTTGACTTAACATGGCACAGAGAAAGAGGAAGAAACACAGAATGGCAAGGAATGAGAAGCGGATGAACCATGCAGATTCTCCTGGTACTGATGGTGCAATAGAAGGCCAAAGTCCAGCAGAAAATTCTATAAACACGGCATCCCATGCTACACGAGTTGCAAAAAAAGCCAAACAAAAACAAATAGCTGCCACCAAACAAGCAGAGACAGCCCTAGTTCTTGCAACACCTACCACAGTACTACCAGCTGCACGACTTACTCGTGCGTCAACTGAGCTAGCAGCACATTCCCAAGCTCCCTTGCCACCTGACACTACTTCCCAAGCACTCTTGACACAAGACGAGTTGGCAATATCAGATGAACCTTGTGAGCTTCAACAGCAAGAAGGTAGTTGCTAGAGTCAAGTTATAGTTGCATGCTTCTTTATATGTAGTCTCACAGTTTGATGTACACTAACACTTCCTATGTTTGTTGTTGGACTAGCACCTAGGTGCAAGAGGAAACAAACATCAGGGATAATTCTTGATAGGTTAACTAAATCTAGAGGAGGAAGAATGGAGATTCGTTTTGAGGCAGGTTTAAAAAGGCCACGTGATGCTACAGAGTCAGCCAAGTTAGTATCAGAGGCAGCGGTTGCTGTTAGGTGTCACGTACGTATCCTCCCAACATGGATTCAGTACAGGAATGACAAAGACGAAACCCAGTTCAACACCTTCCTCGACCATTTATCTGTAAGTATGGTTATGTACGGAAACTAGTAATATCATCTTGCTCTTTCCAATACTTTCTAGGTTGCTGATAATGAGACTCCCATAATTTTCAACAGATGAGGTTCAAGTTGGATAGCCAAGATGATGCAACCAGACAAGCTTGCACCCATGTTTTCAAGTCTGCTCTGCGACAGTATCGGTATAACTTGAGGAAAACTCACTTTGAAGGCAAGGCTAACAGTGAACTTGCCCAAACATCTCTAGTGGAAAATATATCTGATGAAGACTGGAGAGGCCTCGTTAAACACTGGTCCGATCCGAAGTATCAAGTACATTATATATATGTCATCAGATCACATGTTGAAGTCCTATTTACGCATGTGCCACACAAATCTATCTTCTTGTAGGTGAAATGTTCAAAGAACAAGGCCAACCGTATGAAAGTGAAATTCCAACAGACGACAGGATCTCGTAGCTATATTGCACACTGCGAGGCTCTTGTAATTAGCTATTGTTTCACTCTTTTCGCTGTACCATATTATCAGATCTATATTGACTTGTTCCAAATGCAGAGGAAAGCCCGCAAGGACCAAAAAGTACCTAAACCAAATGTTGTGGAAATCTTCAAGGACTGTCACACCAGCAAGAAGAAGGGCATGACTACACCAGTCAAATCCGCTGTTGTAAGTCCTTAATCCTCATGCCTTTTAACTACTACTTACTCTGACTTGTGCCTTGAATTGCATGGTTTGCAGCCAATGTCTATTACTCTTTTCAATTTTATACACAATTGTCTTAGCGTATCATTGCACCTTACACGGTTTAAAAGAGAGGAGTGATGTTCCTTTGATCTTGACTTGTAATCTAGTTCCGTGCTGGACTTGCCCACACAACGTTACAATTGCCTGTTTGTCTATTCTCAGTTGTTTTGTGATATGAATGATGTCATACTATGCTTACCATATTATAAACTTCGTCTCTTTTATCCTTAGCCCTCAATACAATGTGAAGAAATAGACAATACATTAGCGATGGTACATGGTCATATGTTTGGAACCTGGTTTTATTATGTACTTTGTAATAAAATACAACTATTATTTTACATGGATTCACCAGAATAAGTTCTGTATATAGAACAAAGCTATTTTGTTTAGTTTTGCTGCCTCCTTAATATCTTCTGTTCTGGTACTACTAATGTAAAACCTCAAATTTTCAGCGAGCTATGGAAAAAATGGTGGAACCGCCACCTTCTGAAGGTGGCGAGGCAACTATAACCGCAATGTCAGCTCTTGCTGCAGTGGGTCAGTACCTGTCCACTAACAGTGCCAAAAGCACGTTCCTGCATAATACTGGGTTGGTTGTTAAGGCAATATCGTCCAAACTGCCTCATGATCAAGATACGCAAGCTCAAAGCAATGTTGTCTCTGTGCTCCAGACACAAGTCCATTCCCTAACAGAGACCCTTTGTGAAACAAGGAGAAACATTGCTCAATGTCGTCAAGATATGCATGGTTTTGAAACCAGACTATCAGACATTTGCTATGTTGTCCAGGAGCCTAGGGGAAATGAAGGCGAGGGTTATGGTGCTCCATCGGACAATACAGCATGAAAACGTAACAGTTAGGTCAAATGAACTGAGCTTCTGAACTTCTGGTGGTGCATTTATCTGCTAGACTATTAAGTTTTATGCCAACCTTCCTTTTGTTATAAAGTTGTAATTTGTTTTGGTGCGATACAAAATTTATTCTTAACATGCAGCCACCGGCTGAAGAAAACAACAAGCCATTTTTGTATAGTGTAGGGTGTTCCCTATATTTGCACTGGTGGCGGTCTTTGATGCCGAGTGGATGTAATCTTTGCAATCGCCTTAATAGCCTAGCGTTAGTTTCGGCCTTATTTATTTCCTAGTCTTCTTTTTCCCTGGTTTGCTAGTGGCCGCAACTACCATGGGACATATACGGGTCATAGGATCCATGGGTCTCCTACGGGTCGTCGATAAATGGGCCTTTAATCGGTGGGCCTCGGGCCGTCAGATAAATGGGTCTACATGGGCTGTAATCGGGCGTAATTGGTATCGGCCCAGCATGGTAATAGGTCGTTAACAGGCCGTAGGATAGCAAAGGCTTAATTCTGTCACAAGCATAACGGGTCGTTAATGGGCCAGAATATAGGACGGGCTGGAAACGACGCAACGGGTTAACAGGCCAGAAACAGGCCGACTCTTGCCATGGGCCGAATTTGGCCCATTAGGGTAACATGCCAGTAACGGTCCGACTCTTGCCATGGGCCGAATTTGGCCCATTAGGGGAATAGCCCAGTAACGGGCCGACTCTTGCCATGGGCCGAATTTGGCCCATTAGGGGAACAGGCCAGTAACGAGCCGGAAGTAATCGAGGGCCGAAAAGGAGCCCAAGAACGTATGGGCCGTCAAGAGGCCGAAAATTAACACGGGCTGGAAACGGCCCATGTAAATCATGGGTCGTTAATGGGTATAAAGAAAATTACTGTTCATTATGTGTAGAGTCACCGTGGGCCTGTAAAGGGCCAAAAGATACGAAGGCCTCATATGGGACGAAAGACGTCGTGGGCCATACATGGGCCCAAAGTGAAATTGGCTGGTGTTATATTCGACGGCCCACATGACGTTGTTGGGCCAATTTCCTTTAGGGCTAACGGGCCGTAAAATGGGCTATTTGCGAAGAGACCGTTAACAGGCTTTTCATGGGCCAGCCTGTTAACTTTTGACCAAGTCAAACGGCCCGGCTATGTAAGCTAAATGGGCCAGTGGTGGGCCGTGGCATGTGTCGACATATCATAGGCGCCTATCTGACCCACTAACGAGCTGACACGTGTTTCGTCCGGCCAATAAGAATTTTACACGTGGAAATTTCCCATTGGTCGGGGCTGTTAACGGGTTATCGGATCCAAAACCCAACCCGATAGCTTAACGGCGTTCCGTTACGGTGGATGCCACGTGTCGGTCACCCTTGACGAAAGCACTTCTATGACGTGCAATTTATCGTCATGGAAGTGGACACTTCCGTGATAATAATTTTGGCAATGTCATGGAACACTTCTACGACAGCACATGTATGACTATCTTGATTCTGTCATAAATTTGTCATGGATGTACAAGGATGACAGAAAACGCGACCTAGTGTGACAAACACGTATCATCACGGAAGTGTATTTTTTGTAGTGCATCTTGGGGCCTGTTCCGGAGCTCCGCCGAAGGGGGCATCGATCACGAAGGGCTTCTACATCAACACCATAGCCCTCCGATGAAGTGTGAGTAGTTTACTTCAGACCTACGGGTCCATAGTTAGTAGCTAGATGACTTCTTCTCTCTTTTTGGATCTCAATACATTGTTCTCCCCCTCTCTTGTGGAGATCTATTCGATGTAATCTTCTTTTTGTGGTGTGTTTGTTGAGATCGATGAATGGTGGGTTTATGATCAAGTCTATCTATGAATAATATTTGAATCTTCTCTGAATTCTTTTATGTATGATTGGTTATCTTTGCAAGTCTCTTCGAATTATCAGTTTGGTTTGGCCTACTAGATTGATCTTTCTTGCAATGGGAGAAGTGCTTAGCTTTGGGTTCAATCTTGCGGTGTCCTTTCCCGGTGACAATAAGGGCAGCAAGGCACATATTGTATTGTTGCCATCGAGGATAACAAGATGGGGTTTTCTTCATATTGCATGAGTCTATCCCTCTACATCATGTCATCTTGCTTAAGGCATTACTCTGTTTTTAACTTAATACTCTAGATGCATGCTGGATAGTGGCCGATGAGTGGAGTAATAGTAGTAGATGCAGGCAGGAGTCGGTCTACTTGTCTCGGACGTGATGCCTATATACATGATCATACCTAGATATTCTCATAACTATGCTCAATTCTGTCAATTGCTCAACAGTAATTTGTTCACCCACCGTAGAATACTTATGCTCTCGAGAGAAGCCACTAGTGAAACCTATGGCCCCTGGGTCTATCTTTATCATATTAATCTCCTACTACTTAGTTATTTACTTTGCTATTTACTTTGCCTTTATTTTACTTTGCATCTTTATCATAAAAATACCAAAAATATTATCTTATCATATCTATTAGATCTCACTCTCGTAAGTGGCCCTATAGGGATTGACAACCCCTATTTGTGTTGGTTGCGAGGATTTATTTGTTTTGTGCAGGTACGAGGGACTCCCACGTAGCCTCCTACTGGATTGATTCCTTGGTTCTCAAAAACCGAGGGAAATACTTACGCTACTTTGCTGCATCATGTCTTCATCTTCGTGGAAAACCAACGCAATGCTAAAAGAGGTAGCAAGAGCTTAAATATAAATTGTTCTTTGATAAACATCATCCTGAGACTATTACCCTGCCCGCCCTTCTTTGTTTGATTTATCTGCAGGCCGGTATCTTGTTCTGTTGAAGGCTATTCACGCCTACCGGAACCCTGCACCAGTTATGGAGCCAGAGCCGGAACCACAAGTTGATCCTTCACGACAGTCTAATTACAAGTGGGATCCGGAGATGATTGTCAGCTAGTGGCATCGGAGTCTTCTTCTTCTTCTCAGTACGACCCCAACTACTATTATGGATATCCGCCAGGCCAGCTGTGGCCATAGACCAACTTAGGCCAAAAGCCTAAGCTTGGGGGAGTACGTATTTCCCACCGACATTACATTTATGTTTTCACACTCATTGCTAGATCTCGGTGCTCATACTTTTTCATTGTATCATCCATGCTAGTTTATTTTCCTTTATTTGATTTCTTCTTGTGTGTTTAATAAACCTTAAGAAAAAACTAAAAAAATTAGTAGTAGCTTTTAGTTAGTTTAATTTCCATGCTTGTAGTAGTAATTAAAAAGAAAACCCAAAAAGATTTCCTGTTCTTCTTTTGCTTGTTGGGAGCTTTCCTGTGTAAATAGTTTTATTTCTTTTCTTTTCTTTGGGGGTCGATAGGAGAAGACCATGATTAAATTGTTGAAGTGGCTCTTATATGCATTATTGTTGATCTGACAAAAGAGCCCATATTGCCTTGTCTTCTCCTATTTATTGAATGCTTGCAGATTCCAGCTTAGTCCAATGCACGCGCACCATTATTATTATTCACATCGTTCTGTCGTGCAAGTGAAAGGCAATTATGACGATATATGATGGACTGACTGAGATGAGAAAAGCTAGTATGAACTCGACCTCTTTTGTTTTTGTAAATATGATTAGTTCATCATTCCTGATTCAGCCTATTATGGATAAACATGTTTGCAATGACAACTAGAGATCATAGTTTCTTGTGCCATGCTTGATTAGCTATGAGTTATAATGGTTTACCTTGCCTGCCAACATGCTATTAAAATGGTTGTGATGTGGTATGATAGGGTGGTATCCTCCTCTGAATGATTGAAGTGACTTGAGTTGGCGCATGTTCACACATGTAGTTGAAACAAAATCAACATAGCCTTCACGATATTTATGTTCATGGTGGATTATATCCTACTCATGCTTGCATTCGGTGTTGATTAATTTTAATGCATGTTCATGACTATTGTCGCTCTCTAGCTGGTCGCTTCCCAGTCTTTTGCTAGCCTTCACCTGTACTAAGCAGGAATACTGCTTGTGCATCCAATCCCTTAAACCCCAAAGTTATTCCACATGAGTCCACTATACCTACCTATATACGGTATCTACCTGCCGTTCCAAGTAAACTTGTATGTGCCAAACTCTAAACCTTCAAATAAATATCTTGTTTTGTATGCTCGAATAACTCATGTATCAACTAGGGCTGTCTGTATCTTCCATGTTAGGCAGGTTATTCTCAAGAGGAGTGGATGGTCACCGGGATGCCCTGTCCCATGCTTTATGCAAACTAAATTAAAATAATTGCAAACAAAACTCCCCCTGGGACTCTTGTTAGTTGGAGGCACTCGTTGTTTCGAGCAAGCCATGGATTGATGCTTATTGGTGGAAGGGGGAGTATAAACTTTACCATTCTGTTTGGGAACCGCCTATAATGTGTGTAGCATGGAAGATATCGCCATCTCTTGGTTGTTATGTTGACAATGAAAGTATACCGCTCAAAATATTATTCACCTCTGTTTCAAAACCGAGCTCTGGCACCTCTACAAATCCCTGCTTCCCTCTGTGAAGGGCCTATCTATTTACTTTCATGCTGAGTCATCATCCTCTTACTAAAAAGCACCAGTTGGAGAGCACCGCTGTCATTTGCATTCATTACTATTAGTTTACATTGAGTATGACTTGACTGGATCTCTTTTACCATGAATTACAATGTCTAGTCAGTCCTTGATCTTTAAAGGTGCTCTGCATTTATGTTTTGTGGTCTTAGAAAGGGCTAGCGAGATACCACCTTGTTATATCATATTATGATTGTTTTGAGAAAGTGTTGTCATCCGAGATTTATTGTTATTGCTCGCTAGTTGATTATGCTATTGATATGAGTAAACTTGAGACCTAAGCATTATTGCGAATGTGGTTAGTTATAATCTTTGCTAAAAACTTGAATGCTGACTTTACATATTTACAACAACAAGACCAAACAGAGTTTGTAAAAGTTTTTCTTTATAACTTTCAGTTTGTCAACTGAATTGCTTGAGAACAAGCAAAGGTTTAAGATTGGGGGAGTTGATACGTCTTCGTCGTATCTACTTTTCCAAACACTTTTGCCCTTGTTTTGGACTCTAACGTGCATGCTTTGAATGGAACTAACCCGGACTAACGTTGTTTTCAGCAAATTACCATGCTGTTATTTATGTGCAGAAACAAACATTCTCGGAACGACCTGAAACTTCACGGAGCAACTTTTTGGAAAATATAAAAAATACCTGCAAAAGATGAAGGCCAGGGGGCCCACCACCTCTCCACAAGGGTGGGGGCGCGCCTCCCTACCTCGTGGGCCCCCTGATGCCTCTCCGACTCCAACTCCATATATTGTGTTTCGGGGAGAAAAAAACAGAGAGACGAATTCATCGCGTTTTACAATACGGAGCCGCCACCAAGCCCTAAAACCTCTCAGGAGGGCTGATCTGGAGTCCGTTCGGGGCTCCGGAGAGGGGAATCCGTCGCCATCATCATCATCAACCATCCTCCATCACTAATTTCATGATGCTCACCGCCGTGCGTGAGTAATTCCATCATAGGCTTGCTGGACGGTGATGGGTGGGATGGGATCTATCATGTAATCGAGTTAGTTTTGTTAGGGTTTGATCCCTAGTATCCACTATGTTCTGAGATTGATGTTGCTATGACTTTGCTATGCTTAATGCTTGTCACTAGGGCCCGAGTGCTATGATTTCAAATCTGAACCTATTATGTTTTCATCAATATATGAGTGTTCTTGATCCTATCTTGCAAGTCTATAGTCACCTATTATGTGTTATGATCCGTTAACCCCGAAGTGACAATAATCGGGATACTTACCGGTGATGACCGTAGTTTGAGGAGTTCATGTATTCACTATGTGTTAATGCTTTGTTCTGGTACTCTATTAAAAGGAGGCCTTAATATCCCTTAGTTTCCATAAGGACCCCACTGCCACCGGAGGGTAGGACAAAAGATGTCATGTAAGTTCTTTTCCATAAGCAAGTATGACTATGTTCGGAATACATGCCTACATTATATCAATGAACTGGAGCTAGTTCTGTGTCACCCTAGGTTATGACTGTTACATGATGAACCACATCCAGGATATTTCTCCATCACCGATCCATTGCCTACGAGCTTTCCATATATTGTTCTTCGCTTATTTACTTTCCCGTTGCTATTGCTATCATCACTATAAAATACCAAAAACATTACTTTTACTACTGTTACCTTTTGCTACCGTTACCACCACTATCATATTACTTTGCTACTAAATACTTTGCTACAAATATTAAGTTTCCAGGTGTGGTTGAATTGACAACTCAGCTGCTAATACTTGAGAGTATTCTTTGGCTCCCCTTGTGTCGAATCAATAAATTTGGGTTGAATACTTTACCCTCGAAAACTGTTGCGATCCCCTATACTTGTGGGTTATCAGTTTTCTCAGCTATGGTCACCTTTCTTTAGGTGAAGACATCTGAGCGGATAACCAACAAATCATTTGATGCGATGTTGGCTGCTTTCCGCAAAGCTTTCCTAGATGCGTCTGAGCTGCCACACACCTACAGTAAAATGAAGAATTTCCTTCGTGCTGTTGGAATTGGATATGATATGATCCATGTTTGTAAGAATAATTGTGTTCTGTTCCGGAAGGATTATGCCAACTTAAGTGAATGCCCGAAATGCAAATGATCAAGATGGAAAGATGGCAACGCTGTGAAGAGGATTCCTCATAATGTTCTGTGACTTTTTCCAATTACACCAAGATCGCAGAGGTTGTTTCATGATGCTGAAACAAGAGAGGATGTACTGTGGCATTCTAGGAACCAGGAGTACAGAGATCAGAATGTAATGAGCCATCCATCACATGGTAGTGAGTGGAAAAGCTTTAGTCGGAAACATAAAAAGTTTACTGCTGACCCGAGAAACATTAGACTTGGCTTGGCTTCAGATGGATTTAACCCATTTGGCCACCAGAGTGCCACATATAGCATGTGGCCAGTGCTTGTTATCCCTTACAACATGCCTCCAAATGTCTGCACCAAAGAGGCGGGTGTGACTTACAAGGCTTTCGGCGTGCCGTGTCTAACGGCAGCTATACGAAACGAGCGTCTGCCCAAGGACTTCAAAGGCCCTCATAAGGTGCCTAATTACACAGCTGATCAACCCACTCAGGCGTGGGTGGAGATTTATGAGATGGCCATGGAGATGCTGGATGTTAGTGAAGCTGCTTATGCCAAGTACTTCACCATGATGTTAGAAGGGATGGCTCGTACCTGGTTAAAGGGATTGCCGGCTAATTCCATTGGGTCATGGGTGGAGCTGAAGGCCCGGTTTATCCAGAATTTCAAAGATACATGTAAGCAGCCTATGTCGATTATGGATTTGGTTTCGTGCGTGCAGGCCAAGGGCAAGTCAACAACCAGCTAGGTGCGCCGAGTCTCGACTATCATTCATTCTTCAGATAATATCAATGTCGGCTCAATAGTTCTAATGTTGGAGAAAAATTGCCGATTCATTCCACTCAAGCAGAAGCTTGGGCGGCTGAAGCGTCATTGCAATGACATGGGGGGCTGATGGCGGCTCTTGTTAAATATGCCGACTCTGATGGTACCAAGGACCCTGACTCAAAGGACGAAAGATCAGGAAAGGGAAAGAAGAGTAACGACATGAAGGGACAACAATACAACCCTACCAATCAGGGCGGCAATGGTAAGCGCAAAGCTGATGACTTTGTAGCCAACACATGTACGCCCAATGATAACCAGCGTCGTAGGGGACAGACCTTGAGGCAATGTTAAATCAGTCGTATCCTAAACATGGAACGGATCGTAAGCTGGCTACTCATTCATGGAAGGATTGCGGCATAAAGAGAAGCTTTCGAGAATCCATCCAGTGCCACCATGGCCCAAATGGTGGATCAGGGTCCGGTTCTCATGGTTCGGGTCATGGAGGCGGCGGTTCAAGTTCCGATTTTCAAGGTCATAGTAACCAGGGTGGTTCCAATCAGCAGAGTAATCGGGGGAGTCAATAGCAGCAGTAGTCTGGTTATCATACCAACCTGAAGCAGTTGAATAGTGGGCAGTATCATGTCTTCACCACTAGCTTATGTAAGCGGGACCAGAAGCTTCATAAGAGGGTCGTGAACGCGATTGAGCCGGCGGTGATGTGTTATCTGCGATGGTCAGAGTAGCCTATTGTGTGGAGTCGAGAGGATCATCCACCCCGGATTGATAATCTGGGTCATCTGGCTTTGGTGGTGGGGCCTCAGGTTGGGGATTATAAGTTTACCAAGGTGCTCATGGATGGAGGTAGCAGCATTAACATACTTTACTTTGAGACCTTCCATCGCATGGGACTGACAGATAAGAACCTTAAGCCGTCAAACACTGTCTTCCATAGTGTGGTGCCGGCAAAGTCAGCCTACCCAGTGGGTAAGATATCTTTGGAAGTTGCCTTTGGAGATGAGCATGATTCCAGGTCTGAAACCTTAACATTTGAAGTGGTCAAGATCAAGAGCCCTTATCATGCTCTGTTTGGGCGGCCGGCTTATGCTAAGTTCATGGTGAGGCCTTGCTATGTGTACTTGCAGCTTAAGATGTCGGGTTATAAGGGCACCATCACAGTGCATGGGAGTCGCAAGGTAGCTTTAGAATGTGAGGAAGGAGATGCGGCTTATGCTGACTCGATTTGTGCAACGGAGGAGTTGAAATTTTACAAAGATAATGTTGAACCAATAGACATGACGTCCTTGAAAAAGCCAACCACGGAGCACGATCCTTTGTTAAAGTTTAAGTCGGCAGATGATACTAAGTTGGTTGACTTCGTCCCTGGCGACTCATCTAAGCAGTTCAGCATCAGTGCTAATCTGGATCTAAAATAGGAAAGCGCGCTCATCGAGTTCATCCGTGAGAACTGGGACATCTTTGCATGGAAGCCTTCAGACATGCTGGGTGTATTGAGGGAACTCGCTGAGCACACTCTTAATATTGATTCGAAGTTTAAACCGGTCAAGCAATTTCTTCGCCAGTTTAATGAGGAGAGGCGGAAGGCCATTGGTGAGGAAGTGGCCCGGCTTCTGGTGGCCGGGTTTATCATTGAAGTTTTTCATGCTGAGTGGTTGACTAATCCGGTGCTGGTACTCAAAAAGAACGACACTTGGTGAATGTGTGTGGATTACACGGACTTAAACAAAGCTTGTCCGGCTGATCCGTTTGCTCTCCCTCGTATTGATCAAATCATTGCTGCTACGACAGGTTGTGAGCGTTTGAGTTTTTTGGATGCTTATTCTGGTTATCGTCAGATCAAGATGGCAGTTAAGGACCAGGAGAATATAGCCTTCATTACTCCATTTGGAGCCTTCTGCTATGTGTATATGCCTTTTGGGCTCAAGAGTGCCTAGGCAACTTATCAGCGGTGTGTGCAAAACTGCCTTCATAATCAGATTGGGCGCAATGTTCATGCTTATGTAGATGACATTGTGGTGAAGTCAAGGGAGAAGGAGACCCTGGTTGATGATTTGAAGGAGACGTTTGACAATCTCCGGGTCTACAAGATGATGCTCAACCCAGCTAAGTGTGTCTTTGGTGTGCCAACACGCAAGCTCTTGGGTTTCCTGGTTTCTATCAGAGGCATTGAAGCTAACACGGAGAAGATCAAAGCCATTACTTCATTGGCTAAGTCGGCGTGTATTAATGATATTTAGCGTCTGGCGGTTCGGATTGTGGCTCTGAGCTGTTTCATAAGCCGGCTAGGGGAGAAGGCTATTCCTCTTTATCATAAGATGAAGAAGACATATCACTTTGTTTTGAGTGATGCTGCTAATCAAGCGTTTGAGGATCTGAAGAAGCAGCTGGCTGAGCCGCCTGTGCTTGCTGCCCCCATTGATAAAGAGCCTCTATTGTTATATGTGGCTGCTAATAGCCGGGCTATTAGTGTAGCCATCGTGGTGGAAAGAAAGGAGGCGGGCAAGGAGTACCCGGTCCAGCGGCCAGTTTATTACATCAGTGAGGTGCTTATTGAGTCTAAACAGAGGTATCCGCATTGGCAGAAGCTTGTGTAAGGGGTTTTCATGGCAATCCGCACTAGCGAATTCCTAACTCCTCAGCAATATTTTCAAGGTCATCCTATCACTGTGGTTAGTTCTGCTCCTTTGGGAGATATCATCCAAAACAGGGAAGCCACATGCCGGGTTGCTAAGTGGGCCATTGAGCTAGGGCCTCACGATTTAAAATATGTGCCTCGTTTTTCCATCATGTCCCAAGCACTTGTGGATTTCATCAATGACTGGACAGAGCTGCGGGCACATGAGGAAAAGCTGGATAACACATACTGGACCATTCACTTTGATGGATCCAGACGGTTGGAGGGCTCGGGGGCTGGAGTCGTCCTGACTTCCCCACGAGGTGACAAATTTTCCTATGTTCTCCGGCTAATGTTCCCCTATACAAACAATGCATCTGAGTATGAAGCTTTACTCCATGGTCTTCGGATGGCTAAGGTGATGAACTTAAGCCGGGTATGGTGCTTAGGTGATTCAGATCTGGTGGCTCAGCAAGTTTCTGGTACTTGGTATTCTAAAGATCCACTCATGGCGGCTTACTGCCGAGAGGTTGATACCATTGCGGGTCATTTCAAGGGTTATCAAGTTGACCATATTGATCGCAGGAAGAATGAGGCAGCTGATACTTTAAGCCGGCTAGGGTCTCAGTGTAAGCCAGCGCCACCTAACACGTTCCTGGACATTTTGCTTCACCCTTCTGTCAAATTGCCTACACAGGAGGACCTTGCTGTTGTAAGTGCATCTAGTGCCCCTTAGTGATTTTGGTGTATTGACGACTTATAGGTTAAGGGACTGATGCATTTGTGAGTGTACACAGGTCTATAAGTCTATGAAGAGTTTGATATTTATAGAGAAAGTCGACCCCTAAAAATGAAGTTCTTCGACTGAAGACTTTGGATTTCTGAA
Source organism: Triticum aestivum (assembly GCF_018294505.1). Taxonomy (NCBI): domain Eukaryota; kingdom Viridiplantae; phylum Streptophyta; class Magnoliopsida; order Poales; family Poaceae; genus Triticum; species Triticum aestivum. Next base: position 130,869,889 of record NC_057797.1, on the reverse strand, counting down.
GACTTTCTGAAGACTTTGAAAGTGAATAAATTGGTGTGACCATGAAGACTTGGTATTCATTCGAGGAACATGAAGCGTGAAGACTTTTGTTTTCGTAGTTTCATTTTCTCTTTCGTGAGTCATAGGAAACATCGTACTGTTAAAGGGGGTTGAGGAAATACTAAGGAAAAGTTTCCAAGTGATGCTCAACTCAAAATCCTACACCTACCAATCCCTTCGAGTGAAGCCATTGGAAATCTCATGCAGTTCAGTCAACTTCTTTAGTGACAGAGACAAAGTTCTTCTGGTCTCTAAGGAATTTGTTCTGACTGAGGAGTTAGGAATTCGCTAGTGCAGATTGCCTACAAGTGAGGAACATGATAGCCCTGAGGAATTTGATAGTCAAATTTCCGACCGTTGCTGTGTTACGCGCCAGCTGTCCCAAAATATCCTTCCACCTAACGGTCATATCATTGAAGGGCATTTATGTCTTATCATGTCAGGCTGCTCCCTAGGCTATAAATAGCCGCCCCTACAACCACTAGCTGGTTGGCTGCTCCGAGAGAAACTAACACTTGTCATTTGAGAGAATCCCATCCTTCGAGGACTTTGAGCGAAAATCATCAAGTGAGGAAAACCCAAACCCAAACACGTTCAACCCCAAAGTGATTGAGCATCACTGAAGATATTGATCCTGTGTGGATCCGACGCTTGTTACCTTTAAAGACTGTGCATCTTCCAGACGGTTAGGCATCATGGTCTAGAGCATCCAAGAGGAAATTGTGGATCGCCGAGTGACCGAGTCTGTGATGGTTTGGAAGTCACCTGAAGCATTACCACAAGTGATTGGGCGAGGTCTGTGTGACCTTAGCTCAAGGGGAATACGGTGAGGACTAAGTGTCCTGAGCTGCGTGTTCAGGACTGGGTGTCCGGGACTGTGTGTCCTCAGGATTAAATACCTAGCCGCCCTAACCAGACGTACAACTGTCACAATAGTTGGAACTGGTCTACCAAATCATTGTCTTCACCGAGCTAACTGGTTCCATTTCCTCAACCCTTCCATTTCCTCATTTTTGTGTTGTGTGCTTGTTCATATCTGTTTGAAGACTTTGACTGAAGACTTTCTCTATTTCCTCAGCTCAATTTCTTCAGTCTGTTTGTCTTCATTCTGTTTATTCTGTGTTAACGCTTTTTGTACTCTGTGCTTGTTTTCATTTCATCATGAAGACCATGCTCATGATGTGTTATGTTTACTTCTGAGTACTTATTCCACTGCAAGTAGTTCTTCTCTTAGGAATTTCCTCACCTTGAAATTCCTTAGTGAAGAATTCATAAAAATCGCCTATTCACCCCCTCTAGTCGACTTAACGCACTTTCAATTGGTATCAGAGCAAGGTACTTCCTTGTTCTGTGTGATTTTGGTTTAACCGCCTGGAGTTTTAGTTATGTCGACCGCAGGTATGATCAAGGTTTCTGCTAGGTGTCCTACCTTCGATGGGACGGACTACCCTACTGGAAGAACAAGATGCGCATGCATCTTGAGGCAATTGATAACGATCTCTGGTATGTTGTGGAGAATGGTGTTCCCTCTGTCACTCCCACCATCAATGCTGCTGATGTGAAGAGATTCAAGCAACTCAACTCTCAAGCGAAGAACATCATATGTGGCCATTTGAGCAATGGGCAATATGGCAGAGTGAGTGCTTTGGAAACAGCAAAGCTTATCTGGAACAGGCTGTCCAAGGTCAATGAAGGCGTCTCAACACATCGTGACTCTCGAGTTGACATTCTTCACAATCTCTTCAACCGCTTCAAAAGACTCGACAATGAAAATGTTCAGCAAACCTTCGATCGCCTCACTTACATCTCAAATGAGCTTCAAGAACATGGTGCCACTGACATCTCCGACCATGAGGTGGTGAAGAAATTGCTGAGATCGCTTGATTCCTCATTTGATACTTTGGCATTGATGATACAAGAATGTGGAGACTATAAGTCACTTGATCCCGCTGATATCCTCAAGAGGCTAAACACTCATGAGTTCTAGCTTGCTGAGAAGAGAGATCTCTATGGACCAAGCTATGGCAGATCACGAGCTCTGAAGGCCAAGGCAGTGTCTGAATCAGAAGGTGAAGATTCTGGTAGCAGCCTTGGTGACCCTGAAGAACTGAGCCAGGAGCTAGCATTGCTCGTGAGGAAATTCCAGAAGTTCTCAAGACGTGGTCAATGTGGAAAATCCTCAAGAAGTGGTGACTTAAGATTATATTCCTCATTCCATGATTACAAGAAGAGACTCTGTCACAAATGCAAGAAACATAGTCACTACATTCAAGATTGTCCTCAGTGAGAAAAGGAATCAAAGAAGAAGAAGTACAAGGATTACAGTTCTAAGGATTCAAAGAAGAAGAAGAAATATTCAAAGTCCTCTTCATCAAAACCTTCAAGGTCTTCATCTCACAAGAAGAGCAGCTCCAAGAAGGCTCGGGCATTCATTGGCAAGGAAATGGACTCTGAGGCTGAATATGAGGAAAATGAGGAAGAGGAGGAATCTGAGGAGTCAGACTCTAGTGTGGTGAGCCTAGCCCTCCCTACCGCATTCGTCAGCAAGTCCATCTTCAACTCTGAGGAAAAGGACCTCTCCAACACCACTGACGACGGCGATGATGACTACGCTCCCACCTATTGCTTCATGGCAAAAGGTGCAAAGGTACTCAAATATCCCTCCTCTGAATCAAGTGAGGATGAATCTGATGAAAACCTTAAACCCAACTATTCTAAACTTGCTAAGATTGCTGTGAAACTGCAAAAGGCTCTGGAAAGGGTTCAAAACATGCTAGATAAAAGCGATGATATGTTGGGCGAGGAAATGGATCGCACTAAAAATTTGACTGAAAATCTTCAGAGACTTCAGTCCAAGTTTGACAATCTTCAAGATTATCATAACACTCTCCTATCTGATCATGAGAAGCTTTCTTATCAATTTCTTCAAAGAAAGCAAGATCTTGAGCAGTTAAGAGTGAGTTATGAAGATCTTCAGAAGGAGCATGATTCATTACTTGCTCAACAAATCAGTGCTGCTCAGGAAGAATTTATTCCTCCATGTTTGAAGTGCATTGCACGTGAATCTGCTAATTCTTCACCTGAATGCTCAAATACTTCCATTGCTGCGAATTCTTCAACTGCCTCTGCTATCACTAATTCCTCATATAAGGACATTGCTAGTATCACTGATGATGCAGGGCTGAAGGAATTGTATATGAAAGGCATGTACAAAATCCTCAAAGGGCATCAGGCTCTTTGTGATGTGCTTAAAAAGCAAATCCTCAACAAGAACCCTAGGAAAGAGGGTATTGCCTTTGAGAGGAAACTTAATGCTAATGGGACCTACTAGAAACCTAAGCAGTATCCTAAAACCTCATGGGTTGCTGCAAAGGATCCTTCAGTGGATCCATCTACTTTATTTGGCTTTACATGTGAATCTTCATATTCTTCTGATGAGTCAATTGACTCCAACTATAAACTGTTCAAAAATCAGAATGGTGAAGTATTTACTAGATATGTTGGCACTAACTGCAGGAACGATCCTCCTATGAAGAAAATCTGGGTTCTCAAAAGGTGCCTTGAAAATCTTCAGGAGAATGTCATCATGACACCACCTGTGAAGAATAGGAACCCCAGATCAAATTCCTCATATGAACCAAATTCTTCATATGGATCCAAGTCCTCATATGAGCATCATCATGCTAACCCATCTGTTTCGCAGGGAAGATCTAAGGATTATGGACATGTGCATTATTCTTCAAATCATTATGTTCATAAATCCTCGAAGAATTTCTCTGCTCACTCTTATGCTTACCCTAATCTCTCTTATGTGAAACGAAGTGGATTGGCATCTATGCCACCTTTCTCGTATGGATCTCGCAGAATGATGAACTCCTTGCCACCCCTTTAGATGTGGGTGGTGAAGAAAAGAACTAATCTCTTATACAGGGTCAGGTCTCAAGACGAACCTAATCGTCTGAAGAATTTGCTGGAGACCTGAATATGCTTGAAAGGACGCAAGCTAATCATGTAGAAATGAATTTTCATTTCTCACGTCCTCATACTGCTTTATCTGTTCTATTGCTTGATGAAATTGATATCATATTTTTCACTGATGAAGTATATGAGTTCGTAAGTTGCACTAATTCATCTGCAGGATGATCAACCCAAAGCCACTAAGTGGGTCCTCGATAGTGGATGTACAAATCACATGACTGGTGACAGGAGCTTATTGATGGACTCTGCTTTATCTCCATCACATCTGAAGCATATCACCTACGCTGACAAAGGCAAAAGCAAGGTATTGGGTCTAGGTAAGGTTGCAATCTCAAAGGATCGACACATGGACAAAGTCATGCTTGTCAAGTCCTTAGGGTTCAACCTCATGTCTGTCTCAATTCTTTGTGATCTTGATATGGTTGTTGTCTTTGGCAAGTATCATTGTGTTGTGATCATGGAAGCTGACAATTCCAAAGTCTTCGAAGGCTTTAGGAGAGGATATTTGTATATTGTTGATTTCTCTACAGGACCACAACCTGCTACATGTCTACTTACAAAAGCTTTAGAAGGCTGGCTATGGCATCGATGACTTGGTCATGATGGGATGAGGAACTTACACACACTCGTGAAGAAGAAGCATGTCATTGGCATCGAGGGTGTCAAATTCCTCAAGGACCATTTGTGTGGAGCTTGTGAAGCCGGAAAGATGACCAATGACAAGAATCCCTCAAAGACCATTATGACTACCACTCGTCCATTTGAATTGCTTCACATGGATCTATTTGGCCCTACTCACTATGCCACATTTACTAATGCTGCATCTTTATATGGCTTTGTCATTGTTGATGATTATTCTTGATATACATGGGTGCATATCATCACTTACAAACCCAAAGTGCAAGAAGTCTTCAAACGATTTTCCTCCAGGGCTTCAACCAACTTTCGTGTGAAGATCAAGCACATCAGAAGTGATAATGGAACTGAGTTCAAGAATACTGGTCTTGATGACTATCTTGATGAACTTGGTATTACTCATGAGTTATCTGCTCCTTATACTCCTCAACAAAATGGCGTCGTGGAGCGCAAGAACAGGACTCTTGCTGAGATGGCCGGCACTATGCTTGATGAGTACAAGACGCCTCCTTGCTTCTGGCCTGAGACAATTGATACTGCGTGCCACATCATCAACATGGTATATCTTCACAAATTCTTCAAGAAGACTGCATATGAACTCCTCACTGACAAGAAACCCAATGTGAGTTATTTCAAAGTCTTCGGTGCTAAATGCTGGATTAGAGATCCTCATCACAATTCTAAATTTGCACCAAAAGCACATGAAGGTTTTATGCTTGGTTATGGTAAGGACTCGCACACCTACAGAGTCTTCAACACCTATCACCACAAGGTTGTTGAAACTATAGATGTGCGGTTCGATGAGGCTAATGGCTCACAAAGAGAGCACCTAGGCTCGTCAAGTTTAACCCGTGTATTCCGCGTGTGCAAAACTGGCTTGCACCCGTTGTATGTGAACGTAGAGCTTATCACACCCGATCATCACGTGGTGTCTCGGCACGACGAACTGTCGCAATGGTGCATACTCAGGGAGAACACTTATTCCTTGAAATTTAGTGAGAGATCATTTTATAATGCTACCGCCAAACTAAGAAAAATAAGATGCATAAAGGATAAACATCACATGCAATCAAAATATGTGACATGATATGGCCATGATCATCTTGCGCCTTTGATCTCCATCTCCAAAGTACCTTCATGATCTCTATCGTCACCGGCATGACACCATGATCTCCATCATCTTGATCTCTATCAACGTGTCATCACATGGTCGTCTCGCCAACTATTGCTCTTGCAACTATTGCTATCGCATAGCGATAAAGTAAACAATTATTTAGCGCTTGCATCTTATGCAATAAAGATACAACCATAAGGCTTCTGCAAGTTGCCGATAACTTCAACAAAACATGATCATCTCATACAACAACTTATATCTCATCACGTCTTGACCATATCACATCACAACAAGTCCTGCAAAAACAAGTTAGACGTCCTCTACTTTGTTGTTGCAAGTTTTACGTGGCTACTACGGGCTGAGCAAGAACCGTTTTTACCTACGCATCAAAAACCACAACGTGGTATAGTGATTGCTTTTTAATCTTCAGAAAGAACCATGTTCATTGAATCCGATTCAACTAAACTTGGAGAAACAGACACCCACTAGCCACCTGTGTGAGAAGATCGTTGGTAGAACCAGTCTCGCGTAAGCGTACGCATAATGTTGGTCTGAGCCGCTTTATCCAACAATGTCGCTAAATCAAGAATCAATTAGTGACGGCAAGCAATATGTATATACCCACGCCCACAACTCCTTTGTGTTCTACTCGTGCATATGACATCTACGCATAACCTGGCTCTGATACCACTATTGGGAACTGATACGTCTCCATCGTATCTACTTTTCCAAACACTTTTGCCCTTGTTTTGGACTCTAACTTGCATGATTTGAATGGAACTAACACGGACTGACGTTGTTTTCAGCAGAATTGCCATGGTGTTATTTATGTGTAGAAACAAAAGTTCTCGGAATGACCTGAAACTTCACGGAACATCTATTTGGAAATAATAAAAAATGCTTGCAAAAGATGAAGACCAGGAGGCCCACCACCTGTCCATGAGGGTGGGGGCACGCCTGCCCCCTAGGGCGCGCCCCCTACCTCGCGGGCCCCCTGGAGCTCCTCCGACCTCAACTCCAACTCTATATATTTGCTTTCGGGGAGAAAAAAAATCAGAGAGAAGGATTCATCGCGTTTTACGATACGTAGCCTGTCGGGGATATACCTCGCGGTATGACCTGACCATAATTGGCGACTCACTGGTGACCTGCCCGGAGCTTGGCGATTTACAGATAACCTGCCCAATCTTGACGACTCATTAGTAACCCGGCGGGCTGGTCAGATGGACAACAAAGGCCCAAAGCCCAGAAGGCCGGCTCACGTTATGATGGGCTGGATTAAGGGGAAAGGGATGACGAATATTTCCTTTATGAGGAAGCAAGACCCGGACTTGTAATCAACTTGTAAGAGAAGATAGACTAGTCCTAGTCCTACTAGGACTCCACATGTCACCCGCCCCTCTAACTTATATAAGGAGGGGCAGGGCTCCTCAAGAGGGACAGGCAACAAGAAACAATCTCTAGGGCTAGACACAAAGGGGGAGCCGGCTTATGCGGCGACTCCCTCACGAGCATAATGAGATCTAGCCACAAACAACATGTAGGGCTATTCCGGACGATGTTTCCCGGGGCCCGAAGCTATCTAAATCCTTGTCTTGTGTTGCGTGTCTCGATTCCACTCAACCCCTCTCAAGCTACTACAAAGATGCGTTGGCCTCACGACTAAGTCCTCACACTAGGACATCTGCCGTGACAATTCCACGACAGTTGGCGCCCAACAAGGGGCCTGCGCACGGTGGTGTTGAGTTCTTGGAGGGATTTCTTCAGGGATCAAGAAGCTGCAGTTTAACCGGATAAAGAAGAGCCGGCGCAGAAAGATTCACATCGTCTTCGAGTTCATCAATCAAGATCAAAAAAATAAAGAAGAATAAAGGATGCAATCCATCCACTGCCACAATCTCATGATCCGGCATATCACAATTGTTCTCTCTACGGACGATATCTACCAGGACCAAAAGAAAGTCAATCTCTATGGTTGTGTTATCTTACAAGGGTGTGTGTTGTTTATCGAATCGCTGGGTCACTGATCATAAAAACGCGCACGCATAATCCTCAATTGGACTCGTTCAACTATGTATAGATGCGAGTCCCGAGAAGATTCATAGCGGCGACAGCAGGCAGAACTAAAGGATGTCTTATCATTAATGTTTTTTATGAGATGGCAAAAATTGTTTAATCAGACTAGAGGGAGTACTAGTCCACAAAGGAATCAGTCAGCAGGTCACGCCAATGTGAAGCAGTCCACGAAGTACTAGTCCATGGAGGAGTCAGACAGCAAATCACTGCTCCTGCTATCACCGGGCCAGGGGCAGTCTGCTTCCTCATAGAAATCAAATACTTACTACTCTGCATCCCAGGTATAAGACCAAAACAGCAAAGCAATGTTTGCACGGGAATCAAGGAATAGTACTACTACCTATTTGGATGGGAAGGAATAAGACAAAAGGCATGCACCAAAAATCAGTCAAGTTCATCACGTGAGTCTCCCAATGGCATGTTTCATGTCCAGCTTGAAGAGAAAAGGAAAAAGGGATATTACGGCCTAGAAGACACGGATATGCACAGCCAAACTAACATCGACCAGGATGAGGATTTGAAACTGGGTCAGACTCGGACTCTGCCAAGGGGGTGTATTGAAGCCGCCCTGTTACTACATCCACGTGAAGATGCGATAGCTCGTTCCCAAGATATTGCTAGCACTACTAATCCACGTAACTACGGAGTACTAGTGGAACATCAGATCAGACGTATATATATATGGAATAAAAGAAAAGGAGGGCAATGAATCTGTAACATCCCAAATTTTCAATTTGGACTGTTATACATTAGATCATCACTGCATATCATATTTTTTATTTGCTTTTGGCCTGATCCAGAAATTCTACGCAACTCAAGGACCCACGAAGAGAGTTGGGGATTTCGTTATTTTCAAATTTGAGTTTTTCTCAAATTTTGAAAATAGGATCATTTGATTTTATTTATTTTATCTTCAATTATTTCCATTATAGAGATATGAGATAGGGAATAAAATGACTTTCCCAAAATAAAGAAATATTGAGGATTTAATAAAAAAATCAAATAAAAATTTTATTTTGGAGTTTTTGGCTAGTTTATTTAAATTTAGGAAAAAATTGCACGTTTTTCAAAACTGCATTTTAGGCCAAGAAAATGTTCATCTCGTTCTAAATATTTTATTTAGACGGTGAAAATTTATTTTGGCACGTTTAGAATTTTATTTTATTTTCTAGAATTTTTCTTAGTTTCGACGGAATTGCTTTAAAAAAACTGTTCGTGCGCCCGACTGGGCCGAAGGCCCAGCCGAGCCAGGCCAAGCCCGCTCGCCGCCGTCTCCCGCACCGGCTCGGGACCGGAGTCCCGAGCGAAGCCGCCGCTGCCCGAGTCCAGGAGGAGCACGCCTCCCGAGACGGCCCCTTCCCCAAGCCACCTCGCCCCTCCCCCCCACCCATAAATACCCGATGCCGCCACCCCACCGCGCACTACAAAAAAAGACACATCCGTGACATTTTGTGCCTAACGAAATTTTTTTCTGTCATACATATGAGACTTCTATGACGATAATTGTGACAAAACCCGGTATCATCATATATGTGGTGGGCTCCTACTTCTATGACAAAAAATCATGACAGAAAATGGGCTTTTCGTCCTGGGCGGGCCGGAGATGCAGCTGCATGACATTCATTGGGCCATCCATGACGGAAAAAACCGTGGTAGAAGCGAGGGGGGGGCGAATTTCGGGGAGTTCCCGGTTACGGTGGGAGGTCGGGGCCGAGCTATGTGTGTTTCTCTCGTACACGTACGCGCGTGTGTGCGAGGCGTTGGCTCTAACTGAACCCGAGCGAGGCGTTGGGCTCTAACTGAGCCCGAGCGATTGCACTGCAGGCTACACGTTACTGAACCAGAGCGATCGATCGATCGATGGCTGTTAACTGAACCCGATCGAGCGATTCCTTCGCTACTGCTGCTAACTTAAGCCGATCGATGCTGCATCTGGATGAACAGTGAGCGTTGCCGGGGGGGTGGATGAACAGTTCCCGGTGGGGGTGGATGAACAGGACCCCGTGGTGTTGCCTCTGGATGAACAGGACCCCAATCGATCGAGCCGGTTGGGGCTGGATGAACAGGACCCCGTGGAGGGCTGGATGAACAGGACCACCCCGTGGAGGGCAGGATGAACAGTAGATGGTGGAGGGCAGTATGAACAGTAGCCCATGGAGGGGTGGTTGAACAGGAGCCCGTGGAGAGGGCTGGTTGAATAGTAGCCGGTGGAGTAGCGCGCGGTGGAGGCTGGATGAACAGGAGCCCGTGGATGAACAATCGCAGGTGGAGGCTGGAGGAGACCGACGGTGGATGAACAGTAGCTCGTGGAGGCTGGAGGGGGTCGACGGTGGAGATGAACAGTATCCCGTGGAGTCCCGTTTTGTGGTACGCCACACCCCTCCCGATGAACAGGACCCCCGTTTCGACCGTAGCGCTCCAACACAAGTCTGTTTCGTTCGTTTTGCGGTACGCCACACCCCTCCCGATCAACAGGACCCCCGTTTCGACCGTAGGAGGTCCATTTCCTCCGTTTTGCGGTACACCAGACCCCTCCCGATGAACAGGATCCCGTTTCGAACGTGGCCGGTCGAACACAAGGCCGTTTCCTCCGTTCTGCGGTACGCCAGGCCTCGTTTCCATCGCCTGTTCCGTCCAAGCCCCCCCGATGAACACGACGCATTCCATTGCATCCCCATGAACACGACACATTTCGTTGCCTCCCCACGAACATGATGACGATGCTGTTTCTCCGTTCCGACCCAGCCATGTACACGAGCCCTGGCCGTACGTATGTGCGAGTAGGCGTTCGAGACCCCGCCCGTATGTACACATATGTGGCTGTATTTTCTTTCTTGCACCCTGGCCGCTGTACGTACATGTAAATTCTACGTGCGCGCCTCTACTACAACACGTGCGCGCCTCTACTACAACACATGTGCGCCTCTACATCGACCAGTATATACGTACACGTTCGCGACCAGAATGACAACTCTACGTACGCTTCGACTAGGTGGGTCCCGACTGTCAGGCACTTCCTTGCCTGCGAAGATGTAGCTGGTGGGTCCCAGCAGTCAGGGGGCGAATCGTTTTTTTACAGGACGCACTTCCTTGCATGCGAAGATGTAGCTGGTGGGTCCCAGCAGTCAGGGGGAAACATTTTTTCGTGAAATACAGTGGCCCGTCCGGTGGGTCCCAGCTGTCAGGTGGAGGAATCATTATTTTCCGCGTAATAAGGAGGCACTTCCTTGCTACGGCCGTGGACCCAGCTGTCAGCCTCTCCACGTACAGTCCACGTCCGATGGAAGTCGTTCCTTGACCACGTTGACCATGCCGCGCCGAGAGCACCAGGGCGGTGGACGACGACGAGGCCTAGGAAAGGGACGACACGGAGGCAGGGAAGACTCGGCAGTTGTTTCCCACGCGCAGGGGAGTACGACTGTACGAGGGTTTACTGGTTCCTCTGCCGTCGCCGCAGAATAACAGCAGGTCTGGGTGAGTAGAGGGATGGCTAGGCCAGCGATGGGAGTACGGTCAGGCGGTGAGGCCTGCGTGGCAGCACAGCCGGCCGCGAGGAGGAGGGAGCAGGCAGTCCCGCCGGCGCTTGTTTGAGCGGCTGGAGCAGGAAGAGAAGAGATTGAAGAAGCTCGACGGCCGTTGGATGGACATCCAATAGTCAGTGCTTCTGCGTCAACCTTTTTTTAGGAAAGCCTCAAATCTGTGGAAAACAGCATACAGCCCATCTGCCATTATTTCTAATAATTTACAGCCCATTTGCTAATTCTTAAGGGTTTTTTGGGAGCCCATATTCTTTTTGTTAGCATTACAGCCCATATTGTGGCAACGGTTAAAAAATTATACGAAATTTTGCATATTTCGGTGCGGTCCGAACTATTTTTAATCCCGAAATTTCGACTCACATTCAAACTGATTTTGAAAATAAATGTATATCAATATAAAATCCAACAAATTCTCCACGCATAAAATTTAATGTAATTTAAAATCTTGAAATGAAAAAAAGATATTTGAAAGTAATTGCTGGTTTGATGTGTTTTAAAAATATACAACCCATTTCTCATTACTGATGGGCCATTTTCTCGGCCAGCCGAATGAAAGCTGTCCTCGTCTTGAAAGATTTGCAGCCCAACAGGCCTGACAAAGTGACTTACTTGGCAAATCACAAAAAAACTGGGTTGTGGCCGTGGACCCAGCTGTCAGCCTCTCCACATACAATACTCTTCCAATGGAAGTCGTTCCTTGACCACGTTGACCATGCCGCGCGGAGAGCACCACGGCGGTGGACGACGGCGGAGGCCTAGGAAGGGGACGACACGACAGTGGAAGCCCGCGCGGAGAGGACTACGAGGGTTCACTAGTTCGGCTGCGGTGTGAGGCTGCCGTCACTGCAGGGCCTGGCCAGCGGTGGGAATAGTAGGGGGCGGTGAGGCCTCTGCGGTAGCACAGCCGGCCACGGGAGGTAGGAGCATACGACACGACCGACGCTGCTTTGGGCGGCTGGAGCAAGAAGACCAGAGGTTGAAGAAGCACTACGGCTGTTGGACGGACCTCGTACGGTCACTATCAGGACCCTGATTCCAAGTCACATCGATCTAGCCGGTAACAACTCATATCACTTTGCGGCCTCACGCACGGTATTCCCACGGGTGTCACCTTACCATGGCCCGGGACCGTTTGCGCCTTTTGGCTCACGTATATGATAGTGTCGCTAGCATTCATATGACAGAGAACCTGGGCCGACATGGCTAGTCATGAACCCAAAGCAGAACCAACCTATGGGGACAGGCATACATGAATCACATCGAGCATGTCGGTCAGCAACGTGTAAATCCGGGTTGTAGCACTGGGCTAACAGGACTCCGGGGAACCCGGGCTGTAGCAGGCTAGGCAGGACTCCGAATGTCACCGCGTGACATTTCCACGAAGGGACAGACATAGGAACAAAGTGAAGCACATGCCGGCCAGTCAAGTGTCCTGAGCAGTAGTGCTGGGCTAGCAGGACTCCGGTAAACCGGGCTGTAGCGGACTACTATGGCTCATGGAAGCACTAGAATACATTTCCCCATAAGAGAGGCTGCCAAGGATAAACAACTAGATTGTCGGATCCCACACATACCAAGCATTTCAGTCATACACACAATATGCTCGATATGTGTAAATACAACATGGCATCACAACATAACTCTACGACTCAAATATTTATTCATTGGGCTCCGAGGAGCGAGATATTACAAACATGGGTCTCATGACCCAACAATCATAGCATACAAATCAAAGCACATGCGGAAGCTTAACATGTCTGAGTACAGACATCTACAAATGAAAAAGGCTAAGAAGCCTGACTATCTACCAGATCCTGCCGAGGGCACAAGATTGTAGCTGAGGTATCAAGCTAAACATCAAAGTCCACACGGAACTACTAGCAAGACTGAAGTCTCTCTGCAAAACATAAATTAAGCAAACGTGAGTACAAATGTACCCAGCAAGACTTACATCAGAACTAACTACATATGCATCGGTATCAACAAAGGGGTAGTGGAGTTTAACTGCAGCAAGCCAGCTTTGACTCAGTGGCTATCTTAAACTACGACTGCAAGTAACCCTTTTGAGGTGGCGCACACGAGTCCACATATTCACCATATCAATACACCACTATGGATCCGCTCCCGTCTCCCTACGAGAATGCCATCCATAGCACTCACGCTTATCTTGCGCATTTTAGAGTATCCACTTTCACTTGTCTATGAACTGTATAGGCAACCAAGTAGTCCTTTACCACGGACGCGGCTATTCGAATAGATGATGTTAACCCTGCAGGGGTGTACTTCTTCAGACACGCTCTCACCACTTACCGTCGTTTACACGACATGTACTCGGCAACCTTCAAGCGGAAGCCCAATGAGGGTGTCGGCCACGGCCTACCTAAACACTCAAGTCTCTAGTCCAGGTTTATCACCTATCCAGGTTCCATCCGTAGGGAGTCCGGCCGAGGTTTCCACATACAGCCCCGAACGATGTGTACAGGGTTCCGAGACACCAAACGGGCACCCGGCATACCCGGCCACGGTGTATCTACCGCATCATAGCCCACCCCTAGGGTCAGTGCTATGCACGGCCACCAACACATATCCTATAAACACCAGAAACTAGTTGCAACTCCTGGACAGAGGACTAGGGTGGTTAAGAAGCCGAGAGGGTCAATTAAGGATCCCAATGCATGGTAGTAGCTGGTTCTTAAATCACACATATAGATCTCAGTGCTTAAGGACGGTTCCAATGAAACAACCCACCGTGTACTCCTACATGGCCTCTCATCGATACCTTTACCAAATAGTGTTCAACACACTAGCTCACACACAATAGGACATGTTCACAACTTTCTAATTCATCCCCGATGAATCAGACCTGACACAACTCTAAGCAATAGTAGGCATGACAAACAAGCATGAATGAGTAGGCACATCAGGGCTCAAACAACTCCTACTCATGCTAGTGGATTTCATCTTTTTAATATGGCAATGACAGGTCATGCAGAGGAAAGGGGTTCAACTACCGCAGCATGTAACAGTTGAATCGTTGTTGTCCTAATGCAGTAAAAGAGAGTAGGAGCGAGAGAGTGGGATTGTATCGGAATGAACAAGGGGGTTTTGCTTGCCTGACACTTCTGAAGATAGCATTGGGTCTTTGTCGGTGTCAAAACCGGCGGATCTCGGGTAGGGGGTCCCGAACTGTGCGTCTAGGCCGGATGGTAACAGGAGGTAAGGGACACGAAGTTTTACCCAGGTTCGGGCCCTCTCGATGGAGGTAAAACCCTATGTCCTGCTTGATTAATATTGATGATATGGGTAGTACAAGAGTAGATCTACCAGGAGATCCAAGAGGCTAAACCCTAAAAGCTAGCCTATGGTATGATTGTTGTTGTGCATGTTGTCCTACGTACTAAAACCCTCTAGTTTATATAGACGCCGGAGAGGGTTAGGGTTACACAAAGTCGGTTACAATGGTAGGAGATCTGAATATCCGTATCGCCAAGCTTGCCTTCCACGCCAAGGAAAGTCCCTTCCGGACACGGGATGAAGTCTTCAATCTTGTATCTTCATAGTCCAGGAGTCCGGCTGAAGGTATAATCCGGTTATCCGAACACCCCCTTATCCAGGACTCCCTCATTAGCCCCCGAACAAGGCTTCAATGACAATGAGTTCGGCGCGCAGATTGTCTTCGGCATTGCAAGGCGGGTTCTCGCCCAAATTCTGTGTACCTGTTGAATGAAGTCCGGTTTCTTGTAGATGTTGCGCTCCTTGGCTTCTACGTCCAATAATGGCCGCTTACCATGTGTCAAACGAATATGAAAAGTCTGAGTGTTTTTACATTCACACCCCTAGCTGCGTAAATGAGCTGCCCTATTTAAGGGGATGAGGATTTAGATCCAAACCACATCTTCCCCCCTTCGCGAGTGTTCATCAGAGCGTATCCGACAAAGGTCCATTCCACCATGGCCAACCATCGCAACTCCTCCTCTCGCCCTTCCAGCTCTCAGCCTGGATATCGGGAGAGATGCTCCATCCCGCATAGCGAGCTAGTGACGCTCCAGACCAAGGGATTTCTTCCCCCGGCCTACATGATCCCGGTTCGAGCCGGTCTTGCCGTCTACAACGTTGGAAAGCAAGCGGAGAGTGCCCCCAATCCCTCCAAAGGAGAGCAGGTATGCCTTGTCCCTTATTTAATAAGGGGGCTCGGGTTTCCAATCCACCAATTTCTCCGGGGGCTACTGGAGTTCTACGGCCTCCAGCTACACAATCTCATGCCTGCCTCCGTATTGCATATCGCGGGCTTCGTAGCCCTCTGCGTGATGTTTTTGGGCGTTGAGGCTCATTTCGGGCTATGGAAAAGGTTATTCTGCCTTGTGCCCCACTCTAAGGAGGTGTCAATGTATCAAGTGGGCGGAGCCGAAGTGTGGCGCATCACCGGGACCGGATATCTGTCCGGAACCCCAAAGAAGGCGTCCGAAGACTGGCCCTCGGAATGGTTTTATATAGAAGACGTCCCGTTGCCGGATCCTGTCCGGATCGGCCTCCCTGAATTTGACAGTGCTCCCGTAAAGAAGCGCCTAAGATGGCGTCCATGGAGCCCTCGAAGGGAAAGTGACAGGGACATCATTTACCTGATGGGCCGAATAAGATTGTTAGCCCATTCCGGACTAACCATGATCGGGGTTATGGCCGAATGCATCATGCAGGGGTGCAGTGCTTCAGTATAGAAGCCACCCCATGTGGGACTTCAACGGGGAGGACGCCGCCACCCGCTACGGCCGTAAGGGGCCGGATTCAGCTGCCGCTCTACTAAAGATCTTGTCCACTTTGTATAAGGGAGAAGAGGAGGAATTCCTCCGCGTCAACCCACAGGGTGTATTCTCAATGCACAATCCCCCAAGCTGGGTAAGCGGTCGCATTTACTTGCCCATCCGTTTTGTATTCCCATTGTTAAATATTCAGTCTGACGACTTCAATGCAGGAACTGCGCCGGGCTGTTAAGGAAATAAGCAGCCCTCCTCCACAACCCGAGGACCCAGGACGGTCCCTCGACCCGGCCTCTCAAGAGGATCCGGACATATCTGTGGAGCTGATTGATGGAGTGTTCCATCAATTGAGTAAGGACAACGCCTTGGTGGCCATTACGGCCGATTACCCAGGGCTAATCCCAGCCTCCCAGGTAACTGAGATCGAAGTCCCAGTACCCCGAATATGTGTCTGCCCTCTCGTGTTTTTAGTTTCCTGACTACAACCGAACTTTGCAGGGGAGGTTTTTGAGGCGGAAGGCCGAACCTGCGGTGACAAGCCAACAAGGGGCCGCAGGGCCCCGTGGGCAGAAAAGGAGTGCAGTCCGGACCGAGGCGTCAGCGCAAAGGTATGGCGTGCCCCCTTATCCCAGGTGTTATACCTTCGAGGCACATTGAAACTCGTGCTCTCTTCAGGACAAAGAGACCTCGCCGGACTATATCCGGAGAGGCTGCCAATCACGCCTCCACCAGCCAGGCTCCAAAGCCTGGTCCGGAGGCGGAGGCGAACGTAAGGCGCACACCAGACGCTCCTCCGACGGAGGATGTGGACAGGTTGTGTGCCACCAACTCTGAGGTGGAGAATGCCATGAACCACAGGCGTCGTCGGGCAATTCTTCGCGACGCTTATTTCTCCCAAGGGGCGTTAGATGCCTTCAACTCGGGAGATGGGTACCTCCGTGCCGCTCAAAATGGTCTAGCCAGAGCCATGGAGCAATATGTAAAAGACATATGGGTAAGAAAATTTTGGTAATTATATATATACCAGTAACCCCCGAGACATGAAACCGTTAGAATAACTGATTTAAGGATCATTTTTTATGCAGGTTCTTACAGAAAAGAATTCCCTACTGTCCAAGGAGCTGGAAGAGTGCAAAGCCCAACTTGAGGCCGCACTAGCCGCAGCAGGGGAGCCCAAGGAGACCCCCTCTGGTAATATACACTTCGAAAGATAAGTATTTTGCGAAGCACGGCATGGGTGCGAATCTGACAAATGAAATTGCAGATGGCGCCGGATTGAATCCGGAAAGGAAACACCTCCTACACCAGCTAAAGGCTGGTGAGAAGGTGCTGACAAAGGTGAGGCGGGAGAAGAACGATCTTCAAGATGCCAACACCAAGATGGGCGTCGAGCTGAAAGATGTTCGTGCCCAGCTGTCAGACTCCGTAAAGGAGAATCAGCGGCTTCGGCGCGGCATATTTAGTAAGTGCTTGAACGAACCTTTGAAAGAAAGTTCGGCGGGGAAGTCGACTAACAGAGCAATGTCTGTAGGTGTGCTAACAGGTCGTCCTGCAGAGGAGATGCCCGGTTCTATGGGTGACCTTCTTCCCGAGCTCTCGCAACTGCTCGATCGAGTTCAGCAGTCGATGCAAGGCGTCGCCCAGGCCCTGTGGCCATCTGTCTCCATGCCCGAAGGTCTTGGAGAGCTTGCGGAGAAGCTAAAGGGAGCACGGCGGCGCTTCCGATTGTGGAAGATATCGGCCTTCCGTCAAGGCGCTAGGGAGGCCTGGGCCATGGTGAAGACGCGATACACAAAGGCTGACCCCAACCACATGGCCGAGGTCGGTCCTGTAGGGCCCGATTGGAAGGAGATCCATGTAAGCTTAGTATATGGCCAAGTAGAGTTGGCCGCAAAGTATTCCCAGCAGGACTGTAAATTAGACAGCCTGTTAGATTGTATTGAAGAGGAATACAATTAGTCAAAATGACTATGTAATTTAATTGACATTTATAATGCCTTCTAGCCGGATTGTAGATCATTTGTCATGGCCGACCTTTTCGCTTCAGCCTCAGGACCTGACAGTCCGGAGTGTGTCCGAATTCCCACGCGGTTATATAGGAACCGGGGAATGCATGGAGACCAGGCGTAGGGGTCATTAGTGCGTGAACAGACAAGTGTCCGACTAGTTATGTTATATTACATGGTTACTAAGAAACATCTTCCAGGGAGAATAGTTCCGTTAGGGGTTCCTTTCCCTGGGAGGCATGCCCTAAGGTGCATGTCCATGCTGCAAAAAGAAACGCAGGAAAAACATCTGGGGGCGTATAGATAAATAAAATAAAAAAAGATCATCTTTAGTTCACCGACAGAATATTCCCTTAAGAACGCTAGCTTTTGGCTTCACCCAGTCTGAGGTACACGTCCGGCTGACCCGACAGTAACAATCGCAAAGGTGCTCCCTTTACCACCTAGTCGAACAATCGGGAATGTAGGGGTAAGCACAGGAGCCAGGCAACCCAGCTTGGCCAAAACTTAAGTCATATCGATGCATATAATGGTGAATAAAAGGTACATGCGGAAGTGTGACACATGTGTTGGGCATGAAGCCCGTATAAATAAGCTTCTGTTTAAAGAAGCCCCCAGGTTTAATGAGCGCGGATAGCGCGTCACTTTATGAGCCTTTAAAGGCTATAAGAGAGAGAGAGAAGAAGAGGAATGTGAGACAGAAAGTATATAAAAAATGGACAGAGGAAGGAGACGAACACAGAGTCCGGTGCTAGGCATAGAATCTTCGGAGACTGGCTGCATTCCATGGGTTTGGCTCGAGTCGGTTATCCGATGCATCCCGCAGGCGGTACGCTCCACCAGTTAGGACTTGGTCAATTATGAAGGGACCTTCCCACTTGGGCTTGAGTTTGTCCTTTTTCTTGTCTGGTAGTCATAGAACTAATTCGCCAACGTTGTAATTTTTGGCCCGTACTTCTCTGCTTTGGTATCTTCGAGCCTACTGTTGATAGAATGCGGAACGGGCTTTTGCCACGTCATGCTCCTCCTCCAATGCGTCCAAGCTGTCCTGCCGATCGAGCTCGGCTTCTCTTTCTTCGTACATGCGCACTCGAGGTGAGTCATGAATTATGTCGCAAGGCAAAACTGCCTCTGTGCCGTACACCATAAAGAATGGTGTGTATCCGGTGGTGCGATTCAGCGTGGTCCGCAGCCCCCAGAGTATGGAGTCGAGCTCCTCTACCCAGTGCGTGTTAGATTCCCTGAGGGACCGCACTAATCTGGGTTTGATGCCGCTCATGATAAGACCATTTGCACGTTCGACCTGGCCGTTAGTTTGTGGGTGATAGACGGAAGCATAATCGAGCTTGATGCCCATGTTTTTGCACCAGAGTTTTACCTCGTCGGTCATAAAGTTCGTGTTGTTATCCGTGATGATGCTGTGGGGGACGCTGTAATGGTGTACAACCCCGGATATAGAGTCTATCACCGGTCCGGATTCGGCCGTCTTAACAGGCTTGGCTTCTATCCATTTGGTGAACTTATCCACCATGACCAGTAAGTATTTTTGCTTGTGGGTGCCTCCTTTAAGGGGTCCAACCATGTCAAGCCCCCAAACCACGAAGGGCCAAGTGATGGGGATAGTTTGGAGGGCGGTGGGTGGCATATGACTTTGGTTTGCAAAGAGCTGGCAACCGGTGCATCGTTGGACTAAGTCCTGGGCGTCTTCCCGGGCCGTCGGCCAATAAAAGCCTGTACGGAAGGCCTTGCTTACAAGGGACCGAGCTGCCGCGTGATGATCGCCGAGTCCAGCATGAATTTCAGCCAGGAGGTTCCTCCCTTCCTCTTCGGAGATGCACCTTTGAAGGACTCCGGTAGTGCTTTTCTTATAAAGCTCTCCCTCGTGGACTTTGTAAGCTTTGAATTGCCGCACTATGCAGCGTGCCTCATTTTGGTCCTCGGGGAGTTCCTGCCTAGTAAGGTAGGCGAGGAATGGTTCCGTCCACGGGGCGATAACGGCCATTATTACGTGGGCTGAAGGTGTTATTTCATTGGCAGAGCCTCTGATTGTGTCGGAATGTTCGGTGTCGGGCAGTGCGGTTGGGTCCGGGCTGTTATTGTTTGGCTCCCCTTCCCATACTACGGATGGCTTGAACAGCCTTTCCAAGAAGATGTTGGGGGGACTACATCGTGTTTTGCACCGATGCATGCCAGGACATCTGCCGCCTGATTATTTTCCCGGGCTACATGGTGGAATTCAAGCCCTTCGAACTGACCTGACATTTTTAGGACGGCATTGCGGTAAGCTGCCATTTTTGGATCCCTGGCATTGAAGTTTCCATTTATTTGGGATATTGCGAGGTTCGAGTCCCCGCGCACCTCTAGGCGTTGAATGCCCATGGATACTGCCATCCGGAGACCATGTAAAAGGGCCTCATATTTGGCTGCATTGTTGGAGTCCGTGTACATAATCTGGAGTACTTATTGAACTGTGTCTCCTGTGGGGGACGTCAAAACGATGCCAGCCCCAGTCCGGCCAACATCTTGGAGCCGTCGAAATGCAGGATCCAATTTGAATATGTGTCGTACTCTTTAGGGAGTTTGGCCTCCATCCATTCTGCGACGAAGTCGGCCAAGACTTGCGACTTGATGGCTCGCCGTGGCTTATAAGTTATGTTGAATGGGAGGAGCTCAATGGCCCATTTTGTAATCCGGCCCGTTGCGTCACGGTTGTTTATAATGTCGTTAAGTGGTACTTCCGAGGCTACTGTTATTGAACACTCTTGAAATTAGTGTCATAGCTTCCGGGATGCCATGAATACCGCGTACGCAATCTTTTGATAATGCGGGTACCATGATTTGCAAGGAGTGAGGACAGTGGACACATAATAGACCGACTTTTGAAGGGGGAATTTGTGTCCGTCCGTTTCTCGTTCGATGATGAGTACTGCGCTTACAACCTGATGTGTTGCTGCAATGTACAATAGCATTGGTTCGCCAGTGTTTGGCGCGGCCAGGACTGGGTTTTTTGCCAATATGGCTTTTATTTCATCGAGTCCGGCCGTGGCTGCATCCGTCCATTCGAAGTGTTCGGTGCACCGAAGGAGGCGGTAAAGGGGTAGGGCCTTTTCTCCCAAGCGGGAGATAAAGCGCCTTAGAGCCGCCACGCATCCGGTTAATTTTTGTATTTGTTTGAGGTCCTTTGGGATATCCAGTTGCGACATAGCTTGGATCTTGGCTGGATTTGCTTCAATTCCTCTACCGGATACAATGAAGCCCAAGAGCTTTCCGGCTGGAACACCGAAAACGCATTTTTCCGGGTTGAGCTTGATGTCGTATGTTCGGAGGTTATCGAATGTGAGCCTCAAGTGGTCTACTAGAGATTCGACATGTCTTGTTTTGACGACCACATCATCTACATATGCCTCCACTGTTTTGCGGATCTGGTTTGCCAGACATGTCTGAATCATGCGCTGATATGTTACGCCGGCGTTTCTGAGCCCGAAGGGCATTGTGGTGAAGCAGAATGCGCCGTATGGTGTGATGAATGCCGTTGCGGCTTGGTCTGGTTCTGCCATCTTGATTTGATGGTAGCCGAAATATGCGTCGAGGAAACACAATGAATCGTATCCTGCGGTAGCGTCGATAATTTGATCGATGCGGGGGAGTGGGAAGGGATCCTTTGGGCAAGCCTTGTTAAGGTCCTTAAAATCAACACACAGGCGCCAGGATTTGTCCTTCTTTGGTACCATCACCAGGTTTGCTAGCCAGTCCGGATGTTTTATATCTCTGATGAATCCGGCCTCCAATAGCTTTGCTAGCTCTTCTCCCATGGCCTGTCTCTTAGGTTCGGAAAAACACCGAAGAGCTTGCTTGACAGGTTTGAATTCTTTTAGGATATTTAAGCTGTGCTCGGCCAGCCTACGTGGGATTCCTGGCATGTCTGAAGGGTGCCAAGCGAAAATGTCCCCGTTCTCTCGTAGGAACTCTTGCAGTGCGGCATCTACATCAGGGTTTAAATGTGCCCTGATGGAAGCTGTTTTATTGGGGTCCATTGGATGGACCTGGAATTTGACTATTTCGTCTGCCGATTTAAAGGGGGTGGACTTGGATCTTTTGTCGAGTACCACGTCGTCTCTATTCACCGTGGAGCGCAATGCAGTCAGTTCCTCAGCCACTAGGGCTTCGGATAGTGCCTCAAGGGCCAGTGCGGCTGTCTTGTTTTCGGCGCGGAGTGCTATGTCCGGATCACTAGCGAGAGTGATGATCCCGTTGGGCCTGGGCATCTTGAGCTTCATGTACCCATAATGGGGTGTTGCTTGGAAGATTGTAAACGCTTCCCGCCCTAGCAGAGCGTGATAACCGCTGCTGAACGGAGCCACATGGAACGTGACCTCCTCGGACATGTAATTATCCGGTGTGCCGAACACCACATCTAGTATGATTTTTCCTATACAGCGCGCTTCCCGACTGGGGATTATTCCTCTAAAGGTTTTGCTACTTCGCTCAATGCGGTTGCAGTCTATTTCCATTTTTTGAAGGGATTCCTCATAAATGAGGTTTAATCCGCTGCCACCGTCCATGAGTACCTTGGTAAGACGAAGGCCGTCCACTATTGGATTGAGGACCAATACGGCTGGTGCTCGGGCTGTTCGGAATTTAGGTTCATCACTGGCGTTAAAGGTAATAGCCGTGTCACTCCATGGATTTATTGTTGCTACTTGGTAGACTTCGGCAAGGCTGCGGAGTGTCCTTTTTCGCATATTATTTGATGCGAAAGTCTCGAAGACTGTTAATACCGTATTGGTGTCTCTGGGGTGGCTTTCTGTGGCCTCCGGAATTAGGAGATTTTCGCCAATTTTGGCCACCCGTCGGAGTATCCAGCATGCTCTAAGGCTGTGAGTTGGTGTGGTGTCCTCTGTACTATGTATTTTACAGGGTCCATTAAGCCATCCTTCCAATACGGTTCCATGCCCTGTAGAGGGTTTTTGCTTTTTGGTGTTTGACCCGGGTGTCTGGCGATGATGCACCCTTTTATTTCGGACTGGGTTTGCATTCAGGGCCCGTTTGTCCCAAAATTTTATTTCGGTTTTCCAGGCGCTTTCCATCGCATAGTACTTTCGTACTATGGACGCCAAGTCAGCGAAGCGTGTAATATCACGGCAACTTATGGCGTTGAGGATTTCCTTGTCCGTGCAATTATTGCAGAAGAATGAAATCGCGTCTTCCTCGCGGCAGTCCTTTATCCTATTCATAACCAGGAGGAATCTGGCCCAATAATGATGTACTGTCTCTTCGGGCTCTTGCCTAATTTGGGATAGATCGCTAATGTTCGGGTGGGTGGGTTGAATTAAATCCGAAGCCTCATCCCATCTGAGGCTCAGAGGCCGAGGAATTTCCGAACTCGAAAATTTGGATTCCTGGATGTTGTCCAATGAATCCGGTCCGTCGCCTGACTCTAAGTTCAGGTCTTGAGTGATATCCTCCCCTCCGCGGGTATCCGGCTTGGAGGGATCGGGAATCCGGAGGTAACGAGTCCTTAAGATAGATGAAGGGTCGTCGCACTGTCCCTCTACCACGACAACGTGATGGGTGACTTGGGGAGAGTTAATCTCTCTCAGATTGGGTTTAGGCCCAATCTGGTCGTAATCCATAGTGACTCCTGGGGTGGTGAAGCGATCCAAGAGCTCGTTTATGGAGGAGAGCTCCATTGGATCTAACTGCTCGCCAAGTTCCGAGCTGACATGAAGATTGTTTTCGATGGCTCGAGAGGTCATCGTCAGCGCAGAAGCCGAACAGGCGGTCATAAGAAAACCACCTAGCCGGAGGGTTTGACCGACAGCCAAAGCTCCCTTAGCAACGGTGCCGTCTTTAAAGACGGGGCGAGGCATCCTTCCTGATGGCGACGACTGTCGGATTTCGGGTTCCGGCAGACCCTTGAGGTTCGAACATTGGGGTGCACGCGGAGATTTCGCCCCCTACCTACCTGCACCCCTCCGCCATGCTAGGATCTAAACTATGGAAAGAACGACACAAGAGACACAGGGTTTATACTAGTTCGGGCCACCGTTGTGGTGTAATACCCTACTCCAGTGTGTGGTGTGGTGGATTGCCTCTTGGGCTGATGATGATGAGCAATACAAGGGAGAACAGCCTCGCGAGGGTCTGTTCTTGGCTGGGACGATGAACTGCTCGGAGGAGTTCAGTCACCTTTCTCTCTCTCTCTCTCTCTCTCTCTCTCTCTCTTCTTTTTCCCCGACCGACCCCTTGCTGTGTGGGTGGTTGGTCCTATTTATAGAGGCCCTGGTCCTCTTCCCAAATATCGAGCGGGAAGGAAGCCAACAATGGCGGGCTAATTTGAAGGGGGACAGCAAGTATCCGCTATCCTGACAAAAGTAGTCTTCGCCTGCGCAAAGCTTTGGTGATGACGCCGTCTTGGGCTCCACGGTGACCTCCTTCTCGTAGTCCTCTTGGTCTTGGTCTCGTTGCACCGAAATGGCAACCTTTGCCTGATGCCTCGGTACTCCGTGGCTGCGCTTGCCCCCTTTGCACCAAAGAGGAAAGGAGGACGCTGCGCGGACTGGCACCCGCCTGGCGCCCTGAGTCGTCATGGCTTGCGTCATGGGCACCTCGTGAGGTACCCCGCCTTGATCTCTCCGCCTCCTCGTGAGCCAGCCTAACGAGGCTGTGCCTCAAGAAGCTTCGCGTCGTCCGCCCCACGAGGCTTGGCCCCTCGCGAGGGTCTTGGGTTTGTGCTGGTGAAGATGGGCCGTGCTGGGCCCCCCTTTGAGCCACGCCGTAGGCCGTAGGCAGGCAAGTCTGGGGACCCCCGTTCCCAGAACGCCGACAGTAGCCCCCGGGCCCAAGGCGCGCCCGGACTTGGCTGTGCAGGGAGGCGAAAGGGCAAGAGCGAAGCACCGCGGGCCCTAACAGCCTGTGGCCTTGGGCGCCACGTGGCGGTTGATTGGACGTGGGCGTCTCCACTTTCCCACGACGCCTCGGCAACTGCACGGATTAGACAAGTACCTGCATGCAAAAAACGGGTCATGATTACCTGCGATTGTGGGGGCCGTCGGATGGCCCTCGCCAGCTATAAGTACTGATCGACACGCGTCCTTCCAGTTTTATCTCCCCTCGCTTCTCCTTCTTCTTCATGGCCCCGTCGAGGAGGTTCTCGGCCGCAGAGAAGGGGAAGGCTTGCCAGGCTGGGCGTGCCTCTCCTCCACCCAAGCGCGGCCGAGGGCGCCCCCGCAAACATCCTGTGGCCACCACGGCTGCTCCCCGCGGCCGCGGAGACGCTTTCCAGCATGGTGGCGGGCGGATTACTGCGACCAGGGGGTGCGCTCCGGCTGCGTGTCCCCCCATGCCGCGCTTCCGCGCTGCCGAGGTGCTGCCGGAGTTCGTCGTGTGGTCGGCGGAGCCGACTAGCACCCGACTTCCTCTTCCTCGCTTCCTCCTCGGTGAGCTCCCGACCGGCGCCCCGGGCGGCCTCTGGCTTCAGGCCGACGACTGCTGCAGCCGGGCCTCATGGGTTTCACTGGAGGTCTTCGCTGCCGGGAGCCTGGCCCTGGCCCGCGGTTGGCAGTCGTTTGCCCGCGCGCGCGGCCTGAGCCGTCGGTGAACCCTACACTTCAAGTTCGATGGTGACGCCACCCTCTACGTGAGGGTGTTTGGGGAAGATGGTCGCCGCGCAGGGTGCTGCCCCGAGGGTGACGACCGCGGCTGGGAACCCGGCTCCGATGATGATGGAGAGGGCAGCGCTCGCGCGGCCGGCGGCGCTCAGGGTTCCTCAAGCTTCTCCGGTTCTTCTTCAGGCGGCGACTCTTCTAGCGGTGGCCGTGGTCAGCCTCCACACTGCCGCATCTGCTTGGGAGGTGGTAGCGTGTCCGCCCACCGTCGCGCCCTAGTGAAGCGCGAGAGGGAGTCCGCCTGAGCTCCGGAGGCAGCTCGGGCTTCCCTGCGGGCTGGTGCGAGGTGAGCTGCACCAGATTTGTTCTTCCTTTTCCTTTTTCCTGCGTAAAAAGGACAGTAGTGTGGTGCCCCGCGGGGGCGTGTATGGGTTATTGTTGTTAATCATCGTTTTGCTTTCTTTATCGTACCTTCCGGCTACGTGCCCACGCATGGATGGTTCCTGCCCCCAGCCGTAGGGGCGACCGACCCAGGCCCTGCGTCTGTGTCACGGTGCCCGAGGGGCATGGACTGGAGGGGTGCTCCTGCAAGGGGGCCAGGTCGTGAACCCTTTGAATGACTAGGATAGGGACTCTCACGAGGGCGCCCGGCTGCCCCCCCCCTCGCGAGGCTTTGCACCAGAGAAATCGAGGTAGTAGAATGAAAGGTCGAAGAACCGCAAGCCAAAGACGGTAACAACTTCAATAAAACTTCAAATGAGAAGGAACAAGCCAATTGCGGAAAGCAAATGAAAAGCCGCGTCCAGCACCTAATCTAGTCTTCGACGTCTTCTCACCAGCGCGGAGCTAAGTGCTGCCACTGGGCGTGGGAGGGAGCCCCAGGGCCTGAGGCCGGCACTCCTGAGACTCCGGGGTGTGTACAGCCCCAACTCATTATTACGTGAGAGTGTCACGGGCGGCGAGCTTCACAGGCGTTGGCCTTCTTCACAAGCTCTGGGCCTTTTCCGAAGCGCGATAGCTTCACAGGCACTCGCCTTGCTTCACAGGCTCTGGGTCTTTTCCAAAGCGCGATAGCTTCACAGGCACTCGCCTTGCTTCACAGGCTCTGGGCCTTTTCCAAAACGCGATAGCTTCACAGGCACTCGCCTTGCTTCACAGGCTCTGGGCCTTTTCCAAAACGCGATAGCTTCACAGGCACTCGCCTTGCTTCACAGGCTCTGGGCCTTTTCCAAAACGTGATAGCTTCACAGGCACTCGCCTTGCTTCACAGGCTCTGGGCCTTTTTAGGGGTAGAACCTCCAGAGGTGCTGGATGTTCCATGCATTCTGGACCGGCACTCCCTCCTGAGTCTCCAAGCGCGCGGAGCCGGGCCTGGAAACATGAACAACCTTGAACGGGCCCTCCCGCATGGGAGAGAGCTTGTGCAGTCCCTCCCTGGAGAGAACCCGCCTGAGCACGAGGTCTCCTACCTCGACGGTCCTGGGGCGGATGTTGCGGCAGTGATATCGCCGCAGCGCCTATTGGTACCTCGCCACTCGCAGCGCGGCTTCTCGGCGACGCTCCTCCCCCAGCACGAGGTCCATCCCCCGCACGGCGTCCTGCTGCGCCTCGTCGAACGCCAGGACCCGGGCGGAGCGATGTCTTAGCTCGTGAGGGAGGACCGCTTCCGCTCCGTAGACCAGGAAGAACGGGGTCTCTCCAGTCGGCTTGGTCGCAGTGGTGCGGATGGACCACAACACGGACTGAAGCTCGTCGTACCAACCTCTACCGCAGGCCTCCAGCTTCTTCTTGAACGTCCTGGTCTTGAGGCCCCTCAGGACCTCCACGTTTGCCCGCTGGGCCTGGCCATTGCTTCGGGGGTGCGCCACTAAAGCGTAGCATATCTGCGTTCCAAGGTTAGCACAGTATGTTTTGAACAAGTTACTGGTGAACTGCGAACCGTTGTCCGTGATGATGCGATTCGGCACCCCGAACCGGCTCATGATGCCCTTGATGAACTTGATCGCGGAACCCGCGGGAATGGTGCGGACAGCCTCTACTTCAGCCCACTTGGTGAACTTGTCCACGGCAACGTAAAGGTAGCGGTAGCCCCCTGGCGCCCGAGGAAACGGGCCCAAGATGACCAGCCCCCAGACTGCGAATGGCCACGAAAGGGGGATAGTCTGCAAGCCCCCTGCTGGCTGATGGATCTGCTTGGCATGGAACTGGCAGGCTTCACAAGATTTCACCAGTTCCACGGCGTCATTGAGTGCTGTGGGCCAATAGAACCCACTGCGGAATGCCTTGCCGACGAGGGTCCGTGATGATGAATGATGTCCGCAGTCTCTGCCGTGTATATCTTCCAGTAGTTCCTTCCCTTGCTCCCTGGAGATGCAGCGCAGGGATACATCGTTTGGTCGCTTCCGCTAGAGCTCTACATCTTTGATGCAGTATGCCGTGGCCTAGCGTGCCACTCGCTCTGCTTCCTCCTCCTTCTCCGGCAGGGTCCCTTGCGTTAAGTAGCTCCGGAGTTCCGCGATCCAACATCCCTCCTAAGGTTCAATCGTTAGGAGCAGGCGTGCTCCCGAGGCAAGGCCACAGGCCAGAGCTCCTGAGGCATGTGGCTGGGGGAGCTCCTCCCGGGGCTGAGCCATGTTTGATAATGACGACAAGGCTGAAGGCTTGAAGAGCTGCTCCTCAAAAACGCCAGGCTCCTGAGGTAACTGCCTGGACGCGCATTTGGTGATGTCATCGGCTTCCTAATTGGTGCCACGGGGCACATGCTGCAACTCCAACCCCCAGAACTGCTTCTCCATCCTGCGGACCTCCGCAAGGTAGGCTTCCATGTGCTCATCCTTCGGCTCGTACACCTTGTTGGAGAAGTTGACAAGAAGCTGCGAATCGCCCTTGATGGTGAGGTGTTTCACCCCCAGGGCAGCCGCGGCCTTCTAGCCCGCTATTAGACCTTCATACTCTGCTATGTTGTTGGAGACCTTTTCACCTTGCTGGAAACAGAGCTGTACGGCGTAATAGAGCTTGTCCTGAGTGGGCAATATAAGCACCGCCCCAGCCCCAGCGCCGTGCCTGGAGAACGCCCCATCGAAGTACATGACCCAGCCTTCTGGCGCCTCGCTTCCTGGGGACAGGGACCGATCCTCGTCGGCCTTGACGCCTGGCGCCTCCGTCCATTCTGCCACAAAATCCGCCAACGCTGCTCCCTTGATGACTCTGGTTGTGCTGAATTCGAGCTGAAATGCTTGCAGCTCTATGTTCCACTCGGCGACCCTTCTAGCTGAATTGGGGCTCCTGAGCACTCTCTCCAAGGGGTATGACGAGACGGCCTTGATGGGGTGACCCTGAAAATAGTGCCGAAGCTTGCGCGAGGCCACCAGCAGTGCGAGGAGGAGTTTCTGAGGCATGGGGTACCGTGCCCTTGCATCCCGCAACACCATGCTGACGAAGTACACTGGGTGCTCAACAAGGTGGAGTGCGTCAGTGCTGGTGGCTCCCTTCGGAGACCTTGGCGCCTCTTGAGGCAATGAGGACTCCTGAGACTGGCCATCTGGGAGTGGGGCCTCTTCTGCTTCCGGTGCGCCCCTCTGCGGCGGCTGGTCCTCCTCAGCCGTTGTAGCGGTTTCTGTGGGCCTTCCCCGTTCCTGTTCCGCCTCGTCCTGGGCCGCTGCTACGGTTTTGATTCGACGCTCCTCTCTGACTGCCACCAAGGCTGCGCTGGCGGAGTAGGGAGTGGCAGCAAGGTAAAGCACCAGGGGCTCTTGAGGGCGCGGAGCCACCATGACCGGTGGACTGGTCAGGTATCTCTTGAGATCCTGGAACGCCTTGTCGGCCTCTTCAGTCCACTCGAAGGGCCCCTTTTTCTTCATTAGCTGGAAGAAAGGTAGCGCTCGCTCCCCCAACTTGGAGATGAAGCGCCCTAGCACGGTCACGCGCCCCGTGAGCTTATGCATTTCTCTGAGGGTCTTTGGCGGGCTCATGTCTTCCACTGCCTTGACCTTCTCCGGGTTAGCCTCGATGCCTCGGTGGGACACGAGGAAACCCAAGAGCTTGCCTGAGGGGACTCCGAACACACACTTCTTTGGGTTGAGCCGTAGGTTCACTGCGTTGAGGCTCGCGAAGGTTTCCTCCAGGTCTCGTATCAAGGTCCTGGCCTCCCGAGATTTTACCATGATGTCATCGACGTAAGCTTCGACATTCTTCCTGAGCTACGGGCCCAGGGTGATGTGCATCAGCCGCTGAAAGGTCGCCCCTGCGTTACGCAGCCCGAATGGCATGCATGTGTAGCAGTACACCCCACACGGGGTTAGGAAGGCAGTCTTCTCGATGTCTTCTACCGCCATCTTGATCTGGTGATACCCAGAGAAGGCATCCATGAAGCATAACAGGTCGCATTCCGCAGTGGAATCGACGATCTGGTCGATGCGGGGGAGCGGGAACGGATCTTGCGGGCACGCTTTGTTGAGGTTGGTGAAGTCGACACACATGCGCTCCTTCCCTCCCTTCTTTGGCACAACGACAGGGTTGGCCAACCAATCTGGGTATCGGACCTTGCGAATGACCCTAGCGGCCTCTAATTTGCAGGTCTCTTGGACGATGAAGGCCTGCTTTTCTATGGACTGCCGCCTGGCCTTCTGCTTCACAGGGCGCACATTGGGGCACACGTTGAGGTGATGCTCAATTACACTCCTGGGGATCCCTACCAACTGGTCTGGCTCCCAAGCGAATACCTTCTTGTTTGCACGCAGGAACCCGACTAGGGCCTCTTCCTGCTCGGGTTTGAGGTGGGCGCCTATGGTGAAAGTGGCGTTGGTGGACCCGTCCTCATCGACGCGTATCTGCTTGGTTTCTGCCTTGTCTTGGGTGAACAACTGCTTCTTCTTGGCGGGCGCATCTCCCTTGGGCTCGGGGGCCTCCAAGTCGGCGGGCTGTGCCGACGCCGCTGTCTTGAAGACGAGCTTGAGCACCCGCAGAGCATCCCCGGTGTCCCCGTGCACGGCGAGGACACCGCTGCTCCCGGGCATCTTCATGAGGTTGTACGCCGGGTGCGTCGCTGCCATGAACTGGGCCAGCGCTGGGTAGCCGAGGATGGCGTTGTAGGGGAGGCCGATGGGGGCGATGTCGAAGTCGACCAGCTCCGTGCAGAAGTTGTCGTAGGTGCCGAAGGTTACTGGGAGCCGGATCTGTCCCAAGGAGCTGGACGATCCGCCCCCAACGCCTGAGAAGGGCCGGCCGGGTCGCAGCCGTTCCTGGGGTATGCAGAGGAGACTGAAGGCCTCGACCGAGAGCATGCTGAGGCTCGCGCCGCCATCAATGAGGGTTCTGGTGACGGCCACCTGGCAGATGGTGGGGGTGCACAGCATGGGGAGCGCACCCGAGCAGGCCGAGTTGGACGGGTGGTCCTCCGAGCTGAAGGTCAGGCCGGTCTCGGGCGCCGCCCGATCCAGGGGAGCCCCCTGCCGCGTGGAAGCGGCACTGACCCGGCGGATGAACGGCTTGATGTGGTGACTTGTGGGCGGCGCCTGCGAGCCGTCCAAGAGGGCCACGACGACCGGGGGTGTTGATGCAGCGCGATAGAAGGGGGAGAGGTTGCGGGGCTCCATGGGCGCGCGGAGCGCGCGGGGCGAAGAACCAGTTGGGGTGAGCGTGGGAATTGCGGTGCAGCTGCCTTGCTGCACGGACAGATGCCGGGACGATGCTTGCTGCCCATGCCCCGCTGGGCCGGTGGCGGCGTTGACGACAGGTGACGGGGAACGGCGTGGATGCCCGCCGATAGGGGCCGTCTAGGCGACGTGGGAAGCGAGTGCGGCCCGGTGCTCGGCGTGGGCCCGACGAGCGTCAGACATGGGCGTGATGGTCGGAGGAGAACGGGGCGGTGGAAGACGAATTCCGGCGCACCCCTACCTGGCGCGCCAAATGTCAGATTTCGGGTTCCGGCAGACCCTTGAGGTTCGAACACTGGGGTGCACGCGGAGATTTCGCCCCCTACCTACCTGCACCCCTCCGCCATGCTAAGATCTAAACTATGGAAAGAACGACACAAGAGACACAGGGTTTATACTAGTTCGGGCCACCGTTGTGGTGTAATACTCTACTCTAGTGTGTGGTGTGGTGGATTGCCTCTTGGGCTGATGATGATGAGCAATACAAGGGAGAATAGCCTCGCGAGGGTCTGTTCTTGGCTGGGACGATGAACTGCTCGGAGGAGTTCAGTCACCTTTTTCTCTCTCTCTCTCTCTCTCTACTTTTTCCCTGACCGACCCCTTGCTGTGTGGGTGGCTGGTCCTATTTATAGAGGCCGTGGTCCTCTTCCCAAATATCGAGCGGGAAGGAAGCCAACAATGGTGGGCTAATTTGAAGGGGGACAACAAGTATCAGCTATCCTGACAAAAGTAGTCTTTGCCTGCGCAAAGCTCTGGTGATGACGCCGTCTTGGGCTCCACGGTGACCTCCGTCTCGTAGTCCTCCTGGTCTTGGTCTCGTTGCACCGAATGTGCAACCTTTTCCTGATGCCTCGGTACTCCGTGGTTGCGCTTGCCCCCTTTGCACCAAAGAGGAAAGGAGGATGCTGCGCGGACTGGCACCCGCCTGGCGCCCTGAGTCGTCATGGCTTGCGTCATGGGCACCTCGTGAGGTACCCCGCCTTGATCTCTCCGCCTCCTCGTGAGCCAACCTGACGAGGCCGTGCCTGAGGAAGCTTCGCGTCATCCACCCCGCGAGGCTTGGCCCCTCGCGAGGGTCTTGGGTTTGTGTTGGTGAAGATGGGCCGTGCTGGGCCCCCCCTTTGAGCCACGCCGCAGGCCGCAGGCAGGCAAGTCTGGGGACCCCCCGTTCCCAGAATGCCGACAATGACACAGAGGAACTCTCAATGAAAGCACCAATGTCGGTGTCAAAACCAGCGGATCTCGGGTAAGGGGTCCCGAACTGTGCGTCTAGGTCGGATGGTAATAGGAGGTAAGGGACACGAAGTTTTACCCAGGTTCGGGCCCTCTCGATGGAGGTAAAACCCTACGTTATGCTTGATTAATATTGATGATATGGGTAGTACAAGAGTAGATCTACCACGAGATCGAAGAGGCTAAACCCTAAAAGCTAGCCTATGGTATGATTGTTGTTGTGTATGTTGTCCTACGGACTAAAACCCTCTGGTTTATATAGACGCCGGAGAGGGTTAGGGTTACACAAAGTCGGTTACAATGGTAGGAGATCTGAATATCCGTATCACCAAGCTTGCCTTCCACGCCAAGGAAAGTCCCTTCCGGACATGGGACGAAGTCTTCAATCTTATATCTTCATAGTCCAGGAGTCCGACTGAAGGTATAGTCCGGCTATCCGAACACCCCCTTATCCAGGACTCCCTCATTCTTCATCAGTGTCAACGATCACATCGTCGAAGCAACGTCTACTAAGAGGGGACAATTACTGGCAACAGAGAGAAAACACAATCAATGCAATGCACAATATGATGCATGATCATGACATGTCGAGATACTGTGATTTGAGCTAATGCAGCTAAGAACAGAAGGGTCTGAGTTGATTTGAACCAAAGGTTCAAATTCAAGTTCAAACTAAGATCTTATAAAGTGCATTAACATGTTTTGATCTAAACAGCAAGGTTAAGTTGTTTAAACATTCATGGAAGTGGCACAGATGGATAGATTGGATTTTTCTGATCATTTTTCATATATAAATCTTTTCAATCTGAGTTATAGATTATTTTCTATGATTTTTAGAAGTTTAGGATATTTCCTGAAATAAATAAATCATTTTTGATTTATTTAAAATCCAGAAAACAGATTACCGCGTCAGCATTACGTCACCGTGACATCAGCAGGTCAAAGGCGCCAGCCCAGGTCAAACCTAACGGCTGGGACCCACACATCAGTGAAACAACTAATTAACAGGGTTAAGTTAATACTAACTAAACTGTCAGTGGGGCCTCGGCCTACATGTCAGTGACTTATTGGGTTAACTAAAAGTTAATTAGTGCTAAGCTAAAATTAGCAGGGCTCTGGGCCCACCTTTCATTGACCCAGGGGAGTCAAACCCCAGGTCGAACAAGGTCAACTCGCCGGCGGTTTGACGCCGGCAACGACAGACGCGGCGGAAGGCTTCGGAAAACGCCCACAGGGCTTGGTTTTGGACGCGGGTTGCGGCTACGGAAAGCTGAGAGTCTCGCGCATCCAACGGCAGGATCGGCTGGAGCTGAGGTGGCCGGAGATGACGGCGGCAAGCTCTTTTGCGGTCGCCGGAGTTCGGCCATGTACGGGGTTGGGGCTGCGGCGTGCAAACGCGCGAACTGAGGCGCTAGCGAGGCACTACATGGTGCGGTAAGCATGTCAGGTAGCACAGGATGACCAAATGGTCATCGGAGCAACGCCGACGACAAGCTCAAGCGGAGGCGAGCTTCAGCCATGGCAGGGGATGGGACTAGAGCATGCGAACGCGAGGGGGAGAAGAGGGGTTCAGGGTCAGCGGCTCACCGCGAGTCCAACGAGCGCGAGGGAAAGGCCGGGGACGCTCTGTGGGCGGCGAATTGAGCGGCGGGGATCACCGGCACCGAGGTCGAAGAAGGCGTCAGGGATGGCGATGCGGTGCTTCCCCAGTTGCTTGGCTCGAAGTGGAAGAAGAGGACGACAATGCGGAGCTCGGGGACGCGTCGGAGAGGCGAGGGGGTGGTTGTGGCTATGGCGACGACGAGCGGCGGCAGCGTTCAGTCGCGGGAGAGAGAGGGCGGCAGTGGAGAGGATGAGCGCAGGAGAGAGTGAGAGCGGTCCGGGGGGTGCGTGGCGTCCTGTAGGCGCTTCGGGGTGGCGAGGAGACAGGCAGGCTGGAGGTGGCCGCACGGCGGTGCGCGCGCGTCGGGCACGCGCCCGTCCTCCTGGCAAGGAGGAAGATGATAGGAGGAGGCCAGTGGGCTGGGCCAGTTGGCCGGGCTTCTAGCTGGGCCGGCCAGATGGGCTGCGTAGGTGAGGCCAGGTAAATCTCTCTCTCTCTCTTTAATTTCTATTTTCTATTTCTTCTGTAACTTCAGGGCTTTATTAAAAATGCTAGGGCATTTCCAAAAATCATAAAACTAATCATGGCTACTCCTTAGAATATATCTAACAGTAAACATTTTAGTTTATGATTATTTGAGCATTTAAAATATTTTGTAGCATTTAAATGCCCAAATGCAAATACTTTATTATTTAAGTCAAAAATCCAGAATGGCCTAGAAACATGTTCATCATTTTTGGCAGAGGTTTTCACCTTTAACTAAAAATCATGAACTTTTCTAAAGGCATTTGGGATCATTGAAAATATTTTTATTGAACTTGGTTGAATTTCATTTGGTGCTAGGGTTTCAACAATCCCCATTTCATGTTTCTTTGGATATTAAACATGATGGCATGATGAACAAGCAAAGTCAAGCAAGGGTTGAACTGGGGCTGTGACAGTCACTAGAGCTAGAATCGTTCATATTGACTAAGTTGACAAAGCCCTTCGTCCCCGTCAACTTAGTAGGCCCACAAGTCAGCCTCCCAGCAAGGTGGGTCCTAGCTAGCCGGGGGAGTATTCAATTTTTTGTGCGTAATAAGGAGGCACTTCTGGTGGGTCCGAGCT
>NC_057797.1:130830718-130834341 GCF_018294505.1 Triticum aestivum | reverse complement strand
ACGTTTGTTTTGTGAAATACGGTAGCCCATCCGGTGGGTCCCAGCAGTCAAGAGGAAAAGATTTTTTTTCGCAAAATACTGGTGGCCCGTCTGGTGGGTCCCCGTTGTCAGGTCGAGGTATAATTATTTTGCACGTAATAAGGAGGCACTTCCTTGCTGCGGTCGTGGACCCATCTGTCAGCCTCTCCACATACAGTCCACGTCCGATGGAAGCTGTTCCTTGACCATGTTGACCACGCCGCACCGAGAGCACCAGGGCGTTGGATGACGGCGTGTAACACCCTCGATGCGACTATATCTCCTACGTGTCGAAGCACGACTTAGAGGCATAATCGCATTGAAGGCATATGTCGCAAGTTAGGCAATCTTCACAACATCCCATGTAATATATATGTAATAAAAGGGGAGAGAACATAGTTGGCTTACACTCGCCATGGCAATCAAGTACATAAATAACATTACATCATCCAAACACTCATGGCCTGACTATGGCGCCAAAATAAAAGATAACCCAACATGCGACACGGTCCCGATCACCCCCAGCTGGGCACCACTACTGATCATCAGGAAAGGAAACATAGTAACGTTAAGAGTCCTCGTCGAACTCCCACTTGAGCTCAAGCGCGTCACATGGAGTGGAATCATCAGGCCCTGCATCTGGTGTAATAGTAATCTGTGAGCCACAGGGACTCAGCAATCTCGCACCCTCGCGATCAAGACTATTTAAGCTTATAGGTAAGGCAAGGTAAAAGTATATGTGGAGCTGCAGCAAGCGACTAGCAAATATGGTGGCTATCCTATTCGCAAAAGAGAGCGAGAAGAGGAGGCAAAGTGCGAGCGAGAAACTAGAGAGCAACCTGCGCATATATTACTCCAACACCGTGTCCACTTCCCGGACTCCGCCGAGGAGAGGCCATCACGGTAACACACTCAGTTGATTCATTTTAATTAAGTTAAGGTTCAAGTTATCTACAACTGGACATTAACAAATTCCCATCTGCCCATAACCGCGGGCACGACTTTCGAAAAGTTCAAATCCCTGTAGGGGAGTCCCAACTTAGCCCATGACAAGCTCTCACGGTCAACGAAGGAATAGACCTCCTCCCAAGACGTTCCGATCAGACTTGGTATCTCGGTTCTTCAAGACATTTCGACAGGTTAAAACAAGACCAGCAACACCGCCCGAATGTGCCGACAAATCCCGATAGGAGCTGCACATATCTCTTTCTCAGGGCACACTCAGATTGTCCAAACTTCCGGTAGGCCAGCCCAGAGTCGCCCCTGGTGGCCATCGGCGGCTGACGAGGTGGACCAACACTCAGAGGAGCACTGGCCCGGGGAGGGGGGGGGGTTTAAAATAAGATGACCCTCGGGCTCCGGAAACCCAAGGGAAAAGAGGCTAGGTGGCAAATGGTAAAACCAAGGTTGGGCATTGCTGGAAAAGCTTTAATCAAGGCGAACTATGAAGGGGTTCCCACTATAACCCAACCGCGTAAGGAACGCAAAATCCGGGAACATAACACCGATATGACGGAAACTAGGGCGGCAAGAGTGGAACAAAACACTAGGCGAGAGGCCGAGCCTTCCACCCTTTAACAAGTGTATAGCTGCATTAAGATAACAAGATAGTATAATGATATCCCAACAAGTAAATAAATGTTCCAACAAGGAACGGCCTTCAATCTTCACCTGCAACTAGCAACACTATAAGAGGGGCTGAGCAAAGCGGTAACATAGCCAATCAACGGTTTGGTAGGACAAGGTGGGTTAGAGGTTTGACATGGCAATTTGGGAGGCTTGAAATCAAGTGGTAGGCATCGTAGCATTGAAATAGCAAAAGAGCGAGCATTTACCAAATCAAAGATAGTAGTGATTACGAGGGTATGATCATCTTGCCTGCACAGTTGTCATAGTTGACTGGATCCTCAAAAGCAAACTCAACGGGCTCCTCGTTAGCGAACTCGTCTCCCGGCTCTACCCAAACAAGACAAACAAGCAACAAGGACAGAATCAACCACGTGCAAGGATCAAACAAGATGAAGCAAAGATGGTATGCTATGCGGGATGCGATGCGGGATGCATATGCAAGATATGACCAGAAATGCATGAACCTGGCCTCAACTTGGGAATACAAGTGTGGCACTGGAAAGATGAGATGAAATCACTTGAAAACGATATAAAGATCATCGGAAACGGAGTTACGGTTCGGAAATGGCGAGCGATTCAAATATGACACCGGTCTGCGATTTACAGCAAGTAGCCATCTAAATGCAACGAAATGAACATGCTACAGCACCCAAACATGGCATAAAAATACATGGCAGGGATGCATTCAAGATGCTTGACAAAAGTCTAGCACTGAGCTACGGCCAATTCATCCATTAACAGGTTCAAACAAGCATAGCAAAAATGCATATGGCAAACATATTTCAGACTTAGTGAAATTAACACTTGTCTGGAATTTTAGATCAGGTAGCACTCTTCGGAGCAACAAAACTACATGCTACAGGACATGAACCTGGCAAAGTAAAGCATGGCATGGAGCTACTCAAAGAGCTTAACAAAAGTCCCTTAGTGACCTTGAGCCAAAAGGGATCAGAAAATACAATTCCAAGCATGTGAACGTAGCAAAAACATAATCAGTTTCCAGACTTAGTGAAAACTGGCACATGCTGAAACATAACTCAAGTAGGCATGTTTACGAGCTCGATGCACTCACTACGGTGCAAGTCATGATAAGAAAATCATACACCCATCAATAATACACAAAATGCAAGCTAGAAATGGCAACAACAATAGCATAGCATGCACGGATCAACTACAACATCATCGGCAAAATTGCAAACAAGTTGACAATCTGCCCAGATTCACAAAGTAGCAAAAGTAGAGCTCGATTGACTCAGGCTAGGGTGCTCCATAATTGCAAACAAAGACATGGATGGATAGAGCACTTCAAGATTAACAAAACATCCTTACTGATCATCCTCAAAAGAGGCACGTATCACTAGGAAACAACATGAACATATGGCCATATGAGATAAACAGCTCAAGGACTTAGTGGAATTGCTAAGTCCCTGAAATCAGAATTAACAAGTGCACCACTTTGCAAGCTTGTGCTAGTCACCACACACATCACAAAAATACATGGGTTGCACCTCTGGAAAGATGACAAAACCCTTAACAAAACATATGTAGAGCTCATGGGCATAGCATGCACACAATAATCATGGCAAAAATGACAAATGTCTAAATGGAGCAGCAGATCTGACAATTATCTCAAGTAGCCCTCTTCTAACAGCATTTCGGGTATCAAGATGCACTCAAATGAAAATGGTGCAATGCAATGAGATGATGTACTTTCTGAGAAGAACAATTTGATATGCTATATGCCCAAATCGGAGCTACCGGTGCAAAGATACGATGCTATGAACATGGGCAAATGAGTTAGGGTTTTCCGGGGACTTAGAAAAAAAAAGAACCACCAGATCTGGATCAGCCGGATCCCTGTAGCGGCTCGTCTCCCGAGGAACGACGGCGCCGGAGTAGGGGGGGTTCGCCGGCCGGTGAGGGCGCTCGCCCGGGGCGGCGACTTGGCGGCGGCGGTGATGCGCGACCGGGGCGGC
>NC_057797.1:130734584-130830030 GCF_018294505.1 Triticum aestivum | reverse complement strand
GTCCGGCACGCGGAGAGGAGCGGGGAGCTAGGGTTAGGGTCGACTTGATCCGGAATTTTCGGGGAGGAGGCTATATATAGGGATAGAGGTAGCTAGGAGAGTCCAAATGAGGTGCGGTTTTCGGCCAGGCGATCATGATCGAATGATCTAGATGATGGAGAAGGCTTTGGGGGGTTTTGGGCCAAATTGGGGGGGTGTTGGGCTGCAACACACACGAGGCCTTTTCGGTCCCTCGGTTAACCGTTGGAGTATCAAACGAAGTCCAAATGGTACGAAACTTGACAGGCGGTCTACCGGTAGTAAACCAAGGCCGCTTGGCAAGTCTCGGTCCAATCCGGAAATGTTTAATCCCCACACACGAAAGAAAGCTAGAAATGACCACCGGAGGAGAACGAAGCGCTAGAATGCAAAACGGACAACGGGGAAAATGCTCGAATGCATGAGATGAACACATATGCAAATGCAATGCACATGATGACATGATATGAGATGCATGACAACGATAACAAAACACGGAGACAAAGACCCGAACCCGAGAAAATAAAATAACTTAACGCCAGAAACGGCAAGAGTTGGCGTACAAATTGGGAAAGTTACATCCAGGGAGTTACAACACTCCACCACTACGAAAGGATCTCGCCCCGAGATCTAGGACTGAAAGAACGCCAGGTACTCAGAACGGAGGGGATCCTCGCGTTCCCAGGTAGCTTCACGGTCGGAATGGTGTGACCACTTGATTTTGAGAAATTGGATTGCCTTGTTGCGAGTCTTGCGTTCAGTCTCTTCAAGAATAGCCACTGGGTGCTCACGATAGGAGAGATCTTCTTGGAGCTCAATGTCCTCGAAGTTGATGGTGCGGTCAGGAGTCTTGAAGCACTTTCGAAGCTGAGAGACATGGAACATGTCATGAACATTTGCAAAGTTTGAAGGAAGCTCGAGTTGATAGGCGAGGTCGCCTCTCTTGCTGACAATCTTGAAAGGTCCCACGTATCTAGGGGCAAGCTTTCCTTTGATACCGAAGCGACGAGTACCTTTCATAGGAGAGACGCGGAGGTAAACATGATCTCCGATCTCGAAAGCCAAATCACGGTGCTTACTATCATAGTAGCTCTTCTGGCGGGATTGGGCTGCCTTGAGGTTATCTCGAATGACTTTGCACATTTCCTCTGCTTCTGTGATTAAGTCATTACCCAAAAGCCGACGTTCACCGGTTTCAGACCAGTTGAGAGGGGTACGGCACTTCCTGCCATACAGAATTTCAAATGGGGCCTTGCCCGAAGTTGCTTGAAAACTGTTGTTGTAGGAGAATTCAGCATAAGGAAGACAATCCTCCCACTTCATGCCGAAGGAGATCACACAAGCCCTGAGCATATCTTCAAGAATCTGGTTGACACACTCGACTTGACCGCTAGTTTGAGGATGGAAAGCTGTGCTGAAGCAGATGTTGGTGCCCATGGCCTTCTAAAAAGAATCCCAAAACTTGGAGGTAAAGATGCTGCCACGGTCTGAAGAGATCACTTGTGGGATACCGTGCAGAGAGACAATCCGAGAGGTATAGAGTTCCGCCAATTGAGCTGCAGTGATCGACTCTTTGATAGGCAGAAAATGAGCCACTTTAGTGAGTTTGTTGATGACAACGAATATAGCATCATTGCCATGCTTGGACTTTGGAAACCCAGTCACGAAGTCCATCTCAATGTGGTCAAACTTCCATTCTGGAATGGCAAGGGGTTGGAGGAGACCAGCTGGCCTTTGGTGTTCTGCCTTCACTCTTCTGCAGACATTACATTCATTCATGAATTGAGCAATCTCGCGCTTCATTCGAGTCCACCAATAAGCCTGCTTAAGGTCCTGATACATCTTCGTGCTCCCAGGGTGGATGGAGAGGAGAGAATTGTGAGCCTCGTTCATGATCACTTTACGGAGGTCACCTTTGGGTACAACAATACGATCCTCGAAGAAGAGAGTATCCTTGTCATCAAGGCGGTAGCACTTGTACTTGGGTTGACTCTTGGCAATCCCAATCTTCACCTTTTTCACCATAGCATCAAGAAGCTGGGCTTGGCGAATCTGGTCTTCCAAGGTAGGAGAGACTTGAAGGTTGGCGAGGAAACCTTGAGGAACAACTTGCAGATTAAGTTTGCGGAAAGCTTCACAAAGCTCAGGTTGATAAGGCTTGAGAATCAGACTATTGCAGTAAGCTTTCCTGCTCAATGCGTCAGCAATCACATTGGCCTTGCCTGGAGTATACTCGATACTCGGATTATACTCTTGAATCATTTCGACCCATCGAGTTTGCCTGAGGTTGAGATTAGGCTAAGTGAAGATGTACTTGAGACTCTTGTGATCAGTGAAAATGTCCACTTTTCTTCCCAATAGAAGATGTCTCCAAGTCAAAAGAGCATGCACAACTGCCGCCAACTCGAGATCATGAGTGAGGTAGTTCTTCTCATTGGGCTTCAACAGGCAAGAGGTATAAGCAACAACTTTCTTCTCTTGCATCAATACTACGCCAAGACCTTGGAGAGAGGCATCACAAAAGACCTCGTACGGCTTGGATTCATCAGGCGGAGTCAGAACTGGAGCAGTGATCAATTTCTCTTTCAAAGTGTTGAAAGCAATGTCACACTCCGGAGACCAAATGTACTTGACGTGCTTCTAGAGAAGATTAGAGAGAGGCTTCGCGATCTTAGAAAAGTTTTCAACGAATCTTCGGCAATAGCTTGCGAGACCGAGGAAGCTACGGAGTTGCTTCACGTTCTGAGGAGGTTCCCAATTCACAATTGCAGACACCTTCTCAGGATTCACGACAATGCCCTTGGCAGAGATGATATGACCAAGATAAAGAACCTCATCGAGCCAAAATTCACACTTGGAGAACTTCGCGTAGAACTGATGTTCTCTGAGCTTATCAAGAACCAAACGCAAATGCTTGGCATGATCTTCCTTGTTCTTCGAGAAAACCAGAATGTCGTCGAGATAGACCAAAACGAAGTCATTGGTGTAGGCGTTGAAGATGAAGTTCATCATGCGAGAGAACATCGGAGGAGCGTTGACGAGGCCAAAAGACATGACAGTGTATTCATATGAACCATAGCTTGTCCTGAAAGCCGTCTTGGGAATATCTTGCTCACGGATACGAATCTGATGATAACCCATACGGAGATCAAGCTTGGAGAATACTTGGGCACCTTTGAGTTGTTCGAACAGCTCATTGATGTTGGGAAGTGGGTATTTGTTCTTGATGGTCTTCTTGTTCAATGGACGGTAATCAACACAAAGTCGGTCCGTTCCATCCTTCTTCTTCACAAAAAGAACACCACAACCCCATGGAGAAGAACTAGGCCGGATGAGACCCATTTTCTCTTGAATATCAAGTTGCTTCTTCAGCTCCTTCAACTCTTCAGGTCTGAGCTTGTAAGGACGTTTGCACACAGGTTCCGTGCCAGGCTCAAGATCAATAACGAATTCAACTGGCCGGTGCGGAGGCATTCCTGGAAGCTCTTCTGGAAAGACGTCTTGATATTCGCAAACGACTGGAATTTGAGAGATGGCATCGAGTTCACCCTTCTCATTGAGAGAAAACAGACGGATGATATTATCCCGAGCGGCAAAGACAATTACATCCTCAGACGAATGAGTTAATTGAATCTGCCTGGCTGCACAATCAAGTTGAGCCTTGTGCTTAGAAAGCCAATCCATCCCGAGAATAAGATCAATATCCGAGTTACCAAGAACCATTGGAGAAGCCAGAAACTTTAAATCACCCATCATGATAGAAATATCCGGAATCTCATGGTTAGCGAGCAAACATTTACCCGGAGAGACAACTGCTAACGGTTTATGCATAACTTGGGAAGTCAACTCATGCCTATATGCAAAAGGCTTCGAGGTAAAACAATGTGATGCACCTGTGTCAAAAAGAACTTTTGCGGGAACATCGTTAACAGGAAGGTTACCCATGATTACATCTGACGAATCCTCTGCCTGAGCTGCATTCATCAAGTTGACCTTGGCGTGCTTGGGGTTATGCTTGACCACAGCTGTACTTGCCGATCTCACAGGAGGAGGAGGAAGACGCCTCTGATTGAAGCATTTGTTGGCATAGTGACCCTTCTGTTGGCACTTGTTGCACGTGACCTCTGAAAGCGGACGGTGATACGGAGCACTCGATCTTGGAGCTTGAGACGAAGTCTTGTTCTGAAAGCCAGGGTTGGGTGGGTGGGAAGATCCACTGCCACCTTTGCTCTTCTGCTGATACGGCTGACGGAACGGAGGAGGAGGAAGCCAATACTTCTGCTGCTTGACCACTTGAGTAGAGGAAGACGGAGTAACATCTCTGACTCGCTTCTTGGAAGCATCACACCTCAATTGAGCAGCCTCTTGTTTCAATGCCATGTTGTAGAACTCATCGTACCTCAAGGGCTCAAAGAGAACAAGAGCTAGATGAATTTCTTCTCTGAG
The DNA here is from genome assembly GCF_018294505.1 of Triticum aestivum. Lineage (NCBI taxonomy): Eukaryota > Viridiplantae > Streptophyta > Magnoliopsida > Poales > Poaceae > Triticum > Triticum aestivum. The sequence continues at coordinate 130,825,566 of NC_057797.1, read as the reverse complement.
ACCACCCCTGAACTGATATATCATGCTCTTCTCATCAGGTACGTCCTGCTTAACAAAGCGGGCGAGCTTCTGAAACAATTTGTTGTAGTCATAGACAGACAAAGAGCCTTGCTTCAGGTTGCAGAATTCCTCACGCTTGCTTTCAACCACGCTCTGAGGAATATGATGAGCTCGGAAATCTTGACGGAATTCATCCCAAGTGATAACACGTCCACCTCTAGAGTCCTTGTACTGCTGGAACCATTCTGCAGCTTGATCTTTGAGTTGGAAGGAAGCGAACTTAACAAAGTCCTTAGGCCTGACGTTACTGCACTCGAAATGCTTGCACAGATCCACAAGCCAATCGTCAGCATCGGTTGCCTCAACACAATTCCTGAAAGTCTTTGGCCCATTAGCAAGGAACTGGTTGAGTGTAGCAAAGTGATTCTAATTGTTGCCTTGATTCCCTTGGTTGCCTTGATTGCGCTCTTGAAGAATTTGCATGATCAACTGTGTGTTTGCATTGGTTGCGGCCATCACAGCTTGCCATGCCTCCGGAGGAGGTGGAGGTGGTGGCGGATCAGGATTCAGAGTCGTGCGTGTTGGAGGAGCCATCCTGAAGAGGTTGACATCCATTAGCACATTGATAGACAAATATTGAAGCTGAATCCAACGGAATGAAAATTGCAACATATAGTCTTCACATCCGGACAAAATGAATGAATGCATTCCTCTTGAAATGGTCACATATCCATAAACTGAGAAGCCACGTAGAATTAAGGCAGAGAAATAAATCAATAAGGTACGGATCAAGAACGAATAATTGGTAAGAAATCCCAATCTCAAACCAATATCCATGGAAGAAGAACTAGAGCTACTAGAATTCCCACCTATGAAACTCCCGAACCTTTCCAGTTATGCAATCAGGTGTTGGGGATATAGGGGAAGCATAATATCTCACCCAAATCTAGCAAATCCTACATCCAGATGTATCCATCCTTCAACACATAACCGAGAAAAACTTCAGAAACCATCTACCTCAACCTTCGAAAAGCATCCATTATACAAGTTATGGCGATACTCCCGAACTCCCGCCCCAGTACTGGGTGGCGTCGAGGTTATCTCACCAACGAACTGCATAAAAGATATTTTCGATGTCGGCGTACTAAACTCAGGTATTCCAGAACTGCAACGATAAAATTATGATGACAACACCTCAGAGCTCAACTACCTGGGACACTTCCACAAAACCCCTGACAGGAGGCACCAAGACAATGTTCTCATCATAAAACCATCAGAACGATTCCAAGATACCCACGTGATCCTAAAATTTTTTTAGTGAAATTTGAGAAGAGAAGAGTCAAAACTCTACGTCAGGATGCCTTACCAGAGCGATGAGGAGACTGGGAAGTAAAAAGAATTCCTAACTCTCCGATATATAATTCCTAAATGACACAAAACATTTTTCTAGACACAACTCGGCCACTAAAACGATCAAGCAATGGGGCTCCTAAGATCGGGGAAGGCTCTGATACCAACTTGTAACACCCTCGATGCGACTATATCTCCCACATGTCGAGGCATGACTTAGAGGCATAATCGCATTGAAGGCACATGTCGCAAGTTAGGCAATCTTCACAACATCCCATGTAATATATATGTAATAAAAGGGGAGATAACATAGTTGGCTTACACTCGCCACATCAATCAAGTACATAAATAACATTACATCATCCAAACACTCATGGCCCGACTACGGCGCCAAAATAAAAGATAACCCAACATGCGACACGGTCCCGGTCACCCCCAACTGGGCACCACTACTGATCATCAGGAAAGGAAACATAGTAACGTTAAGAGTCCACGTCGAACTCCCACTTGAGCTCAAGCACGTCACCTGGAGCGGAATCATCAGGCCCTGCATCTGGTGTAATAGTAATCTGTGAGCCACAGGGACTCAGCAATCTCGCACCCTCGCGATCAAGACTATTTAAGCTTATAGGTAAGGCAAGGTAAAAGTATATGTGGAGCTGCAGCAAGCGACTAGAAAATATGGTGGCTATCCTATTCGCAAAAGAGAGCGAGAAGAGGAGGCAAAGCACGAGCGAGAAACTAGAGAGCAACCTGCGCAAACATTACTCCAACACTGTGTCCACTTCCCGGACTCCGCCGAGAAGAGGCCATCACGGTAACACACTCAGTTGATTCATTTTAATTAAATTAAGGTTCAAGTTATCTACAACCGGACATTAACAAATTCCCATCTGCCCATAACTGCGGGCACGTCTTTCGAAAGTTCAAATCCCTGTAGGGGAGTCCCAACTTAGCCCATGACAAGCTCTCACGGTCAACGAAGGAATAAACCTCCTCCCAAGACGTTCCGATCAGACTCGGTATCTCGGTTCTTCAAGACATTTCGACAGGTTAAAACAAGACAAGCAACACCGCCCGAATGTGCCGACAAATCCCGATAGGAGCTACACATATCTCTTTCTCAGGGCACACTCAGATTGTCCAAACTTCCGGTAGGCCAGCCCAGAGTTGCCCTTGGTGGCCACCGGCGGCTGACGAGGTGGACCAACACTCAGAGGAGCACTGGCCCGGGGGGGTTTAAAATAAGATGACCCTCGGGCTCCGGAAACCCAAGGGAAAAGAGGCTAGGTGGCAAATGGTAAAACCAAGGTTGGGCATTGCTGGAAAAGTTTTAATCAAGGCGAACTATCAAGGGGTTCCCATTATAACCCAACCGCGTAAGGAACGCAAAATCCGGGAACATAACACCGATATGACGGAAACTAGGGCGGCAAGAGTGGAACAAAACACTAGGCGAGAGGCCGAGCCTTCCACCCTTTACCAAGTATATAGATGCATTAAGATAACAAGATAGTATAATGATATCCCAACAAGTAAATAAATGTTCCAACAAGGAACGGCCTTCAATCTTCACCTGCAACTAGCAACGCTGTAAGAGGGGCTGAGCAAAGCGGTAACATAGCCAATCAACGGTTTGCTAGGACAAGGTGGGTTAGAGGTTTGACATGGCAATTTTGGAGGCTTCAAAGCAAGTGGTAGGCATCGTAGCATTGGCATAGCAAAAGAGCGAGCATCTAGCAAATCAAAGATAGTAGTGATTTCGATGGTATGATCATCTTGCCTGCATAGTTATCAGAGTTGACTGGATCCTCGAAAGCAAACTCAACGGGCTCCTCATTAGAGAACTCATCTCTCGGCTCTACCCAAACAAGACAAACAATCAACAAGGACACAATCAACCACGTGCAAGGATCAGACAAGATGAAGCAAAGATGGTATGCTATGCGGGATGCGATGCGGGATGCATATGCAAGATATGGCAAGAAATGCATGAACCTGGCCTCAACTTGGGAATCCAAGTGTGGCACTGGAAAGATGAGATTAAATCGCCTGAAAACGATATAAAGATCATCGAAAACGGAGTTACGGTTTGGAAATGGCGAGCGATTCAAATATGACACCGGTCTGCGATTTACAGCAAGTAGCCATCTAAATGCAACAAAATGAACATGCTACAGCACCCAAACATGGCATAAAAATACATGGCAGGGATGCTTTCAAGATGCTTGACAAAAGTCTAGCACTGAGCTACGGCCAATTCATCCATTAACAGGTTCAAACAAGCATAGCAAAAATGCATATGGCAAACATATTTCAGACTTAGTGAAATTAACACTTGTCTGGAATTTTAGATCAGGTAGCACTCTTCGGAGCAACAAAACTACATGCTACAGGACATGAACCTGGCAAAGTAAAGCATCGCATGGAGCTACTCAAAGAGCTTAACAAAAGTCCCTTAGTGACCTTGAGCCAAAAGGGTTCAGAAAATACAATTCCAAGCATGTGAACGTAGCAAAAACATAATCAGTTTCCAGACTTAGTGAAAACTGGCACATGCTGAAACATAACTCAAGTAGGCATGTTTACGAGCTCGATGCACTCACTACGGTGCAAGTCATGATAAGCAAATCATACACCCATCAATAATACACAAAATGCAAGCTAGAAATGGCAAGAACAATAGCATAGCATGCACGGATCAACTACAACATCATCGGCAAAATTGCAAACAAGTTGACAATCTGCCCAGATTCACAAAGTAGCAAAAGTAGAGCTCGATTGACTCAGGCTAGGGTGCTCCATAATTGCAAACAAAGACATGGATGGATAGAGCACTTCAAGATTAACAAAACATCCTTACTGATCATCCTCAAAAGAGGAACGTATCACTAGGAAACAACATGAACATATGGCCATATGAGATAAACAGCTCAAGGACTTAGTGGAATTGCTAAGTCCCTGAAATCAGAATTAACAAGTGCACCACTTTGCAAGCTTGTGCTAGTCACCACACACATCAACAAAATACATGGGTTGCACCTTTGGAAAGATGACAAAACCCTTAACAAAACATATGTAGAGCTCATGGGCATAGCATGCACACAATAATGTCAAAAATGACAAATGTCTAAATGGAGCAGCAGATCTGACAATTATCTCAAGTAGCCCTCTTCTAACAGCATTTCGGGCATCAAGATGCACGCAAATGAAAATGATGCAATGGAATGAAATGATGTACTCTCTGAGAAGAACAATTTGATATGCTATATGCCCAAATCGGAGCTACGGGTGCAAAGATACGATGCTATGAACATGGGCAAAAAAAGAACCACCAGATCTGGATCGGCCGGATCCCTATAGCGGCTCGGCTCCCGGGGAACGACGGCACCGGAGTAGGGGGGGCTCGCCGGCCGGTGAGGGCGCTCGCCCGGGGTGGCGACTTGGCGGCGGCGGTGATGCGCGACCGGGGCGGCGGCTCGGCGGCCGGGGCCGGGCCGGCGTCGATGAAGATGGCGGCGGTGAGGTGCGGCTCCGGACGAAGGAGTGCGGCGGCCGATGGCGATGGCGCAGGGCGGCGCGGGCCGCCGGAGTTGGAGGCGAGGGCGGCGGGGCGACGCTGGGGCGGCGCGGAGGAGATAGGCCGGGAGGGCCGCGGTCGAGCCCCGCGGGCCGGCGCGGTGGGAGGCGGCGGCGCGCCACATGGCGATCGCTGAGAGGGCGTGGGCGGCGGCGGACGTTGTCCGGCGCTGGCGGACACGTCCGGCGCGCGGAGAGGAGCGGGGAGCTAGGGTTAGGGTCGACTTGATCCGGAATTTTCGGGGAGGAGGCTATATATAGGCATAGAGGTAGCTAGGAGAGTCCAAATGAGGTGCGGTTTTCGGCCACGCGATCGTGATCGAACGATCTAGATGATGGAGAAAGCTTAGGGGGGTTTTGGGCCAAATTGGAGGGGTGTTGGGCTGCAACACACACGAGGCCTTTTCGGTCCCTCGGTTAACCGTTGGAGTATCAAACGAAGTCCAAATGGTACGAAACTTGACAGGCGGTCTACCGGTAGTAAACCAAGGCCGCTTGGAAAGTCTCGGTCCAATCCGGAAATGTTTAATCCCCACACATGAAAGAAATCTAGAAATGACCACCGGAGGAGAACGAAGCGCCGGAATGCAAAACGGACAACGGGGAAAATGCTCGAATGCATGAGATGAACACGTATGCAAATGCAATGCACATGATTACATGATATGAGATGCATGACAACGATAAAAACACACGGAGACAAAGACCTGAACCCGAGAAAACAAAATAACTTAACGCCAGAAACGGCAAGAGTTGGAGTACAAAGTGGGAAAGTTACATCCGGGGTGTTACACGGTGAGGCTAGGAACGGGACGATGCGGAGCCGAGGAAGACGCGGCAGTGGATGCCCACGCATGGAGGAGTACAAGGGTTCACTGGTTCGCTGCGGTGTGAGGCTGCCATCGTCGCAGAATAACAGGGGGTGTGGGTGAGTAGAGGGATGTCCTGGCCAGCGGTGGGAGTAGTACGGGGCAGTGAGTCCTCCGCCGCATCACAACCGGCCACGGGAGGCAGGAGCACGAGGCATGACCGGCGCTGGTTTGGGCGGCTGGAGCAAGAAGACCAGAGGTTGAAGAAGCACTACGGCCGTTGGATGGACATCATACAGTCACTAGAGCTAGAATCGTGCATATTGACTAAGTTGACAAAGCCCTCCATCCCCGTCAACTTAGTAGGCCCACAAGTCAGCCTACCTCTAAGGTGGGTCCCAGCTAGCAGGGGGTATTCATTATTTTGTGCGTAATAAGGAGGCACTTCTGGTGGGTCCGAACTGACAGCATGGGGAACGTTTTTTTGCGAAATACGGTGGCCCGTCGGGTGGGTCCCAGAAGTCAGGGGCAAACATTTTTTTCGTGATATACTTGTGGGCGTCCGGTGGGTCCCTGCTGTGAGGTGGAGGAATAATTATTTTCTGTGTAATAAGGAGGCACTTCCTTGCGGCTGCCGTGGACCCAGCTGTCAGCCTCTCGACGTACAGTATTCTTCCGATGGAATTCAGTCGTTGACCACATTGACCATGCCATGCCGACAGCACCACGGCGGTGGATGACGCCGAGGCCTAGGAAGGGGAAGACGCGGTAGTGGATGCCCACGCGGAGAGGAGTATGAGGGTTCACTAGTTCGGCTGCGCTGCCGTCGCCGCAGAATAACAGGGGGTGTTGGTGAGTGGAGTGGAGGGATGGCTTGGCCAGCGGTGGGAGTAGTATGGGGCGGTGAGGCCTCCGCGGCAGCACGGCCGGCCACGGGAGGCAGGAACAGGCGGCACGACCGGTGCTGCTTTGGGCGGCTGGAGCAAGAAGACCAGAGGTTGAAGAAGCACTACGGCCATTGGATGGACATCATACGGTCAGTTGAGCTAGAATCGTGCATATTGACTAAGTTGACAAAGCCCTTCGTCCCTGTCAACTTAGTAGGCCCACTATAGTGGGTCCCAGCTAGCAGGGGGAGTATTCCTTTTTTGTGCGTAATAAGGAGGCACTTCCTTGCGTGCAAAGATATAGCTGGTGGGTCCGAGCTGTCAGCGGCAATAACTTTTTTTCGCAAAATACAGAGGCCGTTTCGGTGGGTCCCATATGTGAGGTGGAGGAAATCATTATTTTGCGCGTAATAAGGGGGCATTTCCTTGTGTGCGGCCGTGGACCCAGCTGTCAGCCTCTCCACGTACAGTCCACTTCAGATGCATGTCGTTCGTTGACCACGCTGACCACGCCACACCGAGAGCACTAGGGCGGTGGACGACGGCGAGGCCTAGGAAGGGAACGACACGGAGGCAGGGAAGACTCGGCCGTTGTTTTTGTTTCCCACGTGGAGGGGAGTACGACTGTACAAGGGTTTACTGGTTCATCTGCCATCGCTGGAGAATAACAGCAGGTGTGGGTGAGTAAAGGGATGGCTAGGCCAGCGATGGGAGTACAGTGGGGCGGTGAGGCCTGCGCGGCAGCACAGCCGGCCGCGGGAAGGAGGGAGCAGGCAGTCCCGCCGGCGCTTGTTTGAGCGGCTGGAGCAGGAAGAGAAGAGATTGAAGAAGCACGACGGCCATTGGATGGACATCCAACAGTATACAGGCCATCTATATAAAGCCTCAAATCTGTGGAAAACAGCATACAGCCCATCTGTCATTATTTCAAATTATTTACAGCCCATTTGCTAATTCTTATGGGTTTTTTGGAGCCCATATTCTTTATGTTAGCATTACAGCCCATATTGTGGCCACGGTTAAAAAATTATACAAAATTTTGCATATGTCGATGCAGTCGGAACTGTTTTTAATCCCGAAATTTCGAGTCACATTCAGACTGATTTTAAAAATAAATGTATATCAATATAAAATCTAATAAATTGTCCACGCATAAAAATCAATGCAATTTAAAATCTCGAAATGAAAAAAAAAAAGATATTTGCAAATAATTGCCAGTTTGATGTGTTTTAAAAATGTACAGCCCATTTCTCATTACTGATAGGCCATTTTCTCGGCCAGCCGAATGAAGCTCTCCTCGTCTTGAAAGATTTGCAACCCAGCAGGCCTGATAAAGCGACTTACTTGACAAATCACAAAAGAACTGGGCTAGCCATTTTTAGAAAGAAAAAAAAACTACTGGGATGGTCTGTGGTAAACATAAAAGAAAAGGTTGTCTAGACAGGCCAGAGTGTCCCGCACAGCCCAGTATTTCCGAACGAACGTGTAGGCCGGGGCGCCTCTTTGTGAACCATGGCAAACTCGCAATCGTCCACCGACTCTTCGCCTTTCCCTCTCGATTTGGAACTGCTGTCGCATGCTCTTCCTCTCTCTCCTCCATTTTCCTTCAGCCCTTCACCCTTTCTTCTGCCATTGTTCTTTCGTCTTCTCCATGGAGGGAACAGGCCAGAAACGACCCCGTTATTCTTGCCCCAATCTGAAAGATGACGTGGTGGAGGAACTCATTGATCGGTGCGACATCATCACCTCGGCTAGCATGGCAGGTTTGTTCAAGCCCATTCTCGACTCAACTAATAACATCATTACAAAGAACCCAAGAGTCAAGGAGCGGTTTGATCTCCCCTATCTTCTTTGCCGTGACCCTGATGACTGGCGCCACGACAGAGGCCTCGCCCTGTGCCAGTTGATGCCTCTTGATAATGATACCTATGATGTTAAGATGTCATCGCTCGAGGGCAAGGCTTGGGCGGGCGCAAATGGAGATTGGGTTGTTTACATTGGGTCCAACTGCGAGTGGGAAATTGTGAATGTGTACACTCATCACCGGGTTCCACTTCCAAAAATCTCAGCACACTTCCCAGAGGTTGAGCACACCGGTAATGTACGCACGTTCAAATATGATCATGGTGACTGTCTTCTATGGAAGATAGCAATTTGTTGAGTTCCCAACCGCTCTTGGAATTACAACAACTATCAAGTTGTTGCTATCTTCGACAAGCTTGTTGCCGTCCTTCGTGGTTCGACTCGATGGATATTGTTCAAAAATCAGTTTATGTACATGGATGAGTACTGTGATGCAATTCAATACGAGGGCCTTGTGTTTGCTGCCACCACTTGTGGCACTGTTTTTGCATGGCATCCTAGTAGTTTCGGTATGTTTGTCTTCCACTGTAATGATAATTGTTTCATCCACATGCATGCGGGTTAGCAAGTTTCCCTTTACTAATTAACCGTCTTCTTGTGTTTCCAAGGTCCTGTGAACATCCCACCACCTATACTTGAAAATTTTTATAACCAAGGGGGAGATGACGATGGTGATGATCACGAGCATGAGGACGAGCAGCGCCGATATACTCCGTGGCGCCTGGCAACTAATTTCGATGGATCACCTCTTCTTGTGTGTATACAACCCACTAATGATGTTACTGGTAAGGAAGCAGGTGTCTCCCATGGTCGCACTCTCCGGACCTATTCCAACACCCGTTGCATGGTATTCGGATGGATACTAGTGTGCTAGCGCCAACTCCTTCTCCCTGGCACAGAATTGATAGTCTTGGAGAAAACTCACTCTTCCTTGGACAAAACTATCTGATGATGGTGAAAGGCGATCCAACAGCTGCTGACACATTTATGAGAAGCAATTGTGTCTATACCTCAGACATTTGGGTGGTTCCCTACCCTCGTACTGATATAGTAGGCCGCTTCAGCCTGGATGATCGGTCCTGCGTTGGTCTCCAGATCGACAACAGATGGCCCGTCCCAGAGAATCAGTTGTGGTTCAAAGCAAGCGTTTCCAATGCCGCGGAATGGTTGAGTTGAAGTTCATTTCATGGCTTGTTATTTGTTGTGTGGTGAAAACTTTAGTATTTATAATGTATCCTCGTTGTCGATGTGGGTTGATGACCTGTTGTATGTAATAAAATGATATGCATGTGATAAACTTACTAAATTTATGAATGGCTTTCGAGTCACTTCTCTAAAATTGTACTAGCTTCACATGCTTCACGCGTCGGGCGGGTGTTTTTACTGTAGCCATATGTTAATGTGTTCGTTGTACGTAACCAGCACCTTGAATCCTCGATACTAGTATACTATATACTAGTAGGAGTAAGTAGTAGGAGTAGTAGGGTGGCATGGGCCAGAACAAGCATTCACATACAGGAGTACGGCACACGCCACCACCACGACATCCATCTGACACCATATTATTTCTTGGAGTCCGTGCTAGACCAATCTCTTCAACCTCGTCGTTTCTCTAAGGCTGGTTATAGTGGGGAGTAACTTAGACTAGTGTCATGCATATGACACTAGTCTTTGTTACTACCTTCATAGTGCAAAGTAACATACAAGTAGATGATTGCATTTATTACATTATAGACTCATTTTGCTTTGGTTTGCGTTATGTTATAGTAACATATTATGTTACTCCAAACATTTCTCTCCTCATTAACTATATGCCACATAAGCAAACTTGTCTTGAAATGTGCTATGTTACTTGCTAACTTACTCCCACTATGACCATCCTACCTTCAGCCATCGCGCGGCGGGTGAGGTGGGGGTTTGCCGATAGTCGGTTTCCTTAACTGCGGTCCCACTTGTAAGGCCAACTCCAACGCACGACCCCAAACGGACCTCCATTTTGCACGAACTCCAACGATAATTTTGACTAGAAAAGCAAGACCAAAGAAAACAAGAACCACAAGAATACATTTTACTACTCCTGTAAGTTGGATTAGTGCCTTCTCGATGCACTCATTGTTGATCTGCGGAGGCTCGATCTTGCGTGCTTCCTTCTTCTTCGAGTGTAAAGAAGTAGACGTTGCTTCCTCGCATCTAGTCTCATGTCTAGCCTCTATTCTAGTAGGAGTATCAACAAGTGCACTAATCTCATCCGATAGCAGAACCGAAGATTTGGTCGGGTTCTTCCTCCTTTTGCCGACACGTGGGACATCCAGCATCCAGGTCGTGTCATGAAAGAAAATAGAGTGGTAGTTGAAGCCACGAGATGTGCATCTTGGGTTAAATTGTAAATAGAATCTTACTACTCTTGAGTAACTCCAAAAGCGGCCACCGAAGATCTTTATTGGATTTGTTTTTCATCACCAGCACGTCGAGGTGAAAGATGTGAAGGTTCAGTGGGTCCTCTTGCGTTTTCACTGACATGTGGGGCCGCATGTGAGCAAACAGATGATGGGCTCTGCGCATCCGCTGGCTAGTTGAGAAGAGAGATAGAGGAGGGCTGAGCATGGACTGCAGGAAATTTGTTCTACGTACCTCGATATAGGCTCGATATAGTGGGGTGGCATGGGCCATAACTCAGTAGCATTCACGTCTAGCAGTACAGCACAGGCCACCCACACGAGTCCCATCCGACACCAATTTTCTTAGAGTCTGTGCTACAGCCATCTCTTCTCCCTATTGTTTTCTTAGCCATCGCGAGGTGGGCGGGGTGGGGGTTTGCCGATAGTCGGTTTGCTCAACTGCGGTCCCACTTGTAAGTTAAAATGCAACACCGCACGCATTCCCGCTTGAGTGGCGTGCCGGACCAACCATGTGGGGGTGCAACACGAACACGGCAGGCTTTTCCTTTTGAACTCGTAACTTGTAAAATTTGGTTCTGCTCCATGGTGCGACCGATAGATAGAAAATAACGATTTTGCCTAGAGTAATGAGAAGTTTGGTTCTGGGGCCGTTCATGCATGGAGTACGTACGAAAATAATGAAGTTGATGCGAAAGGTAAGATAATTACTGTAGTATCATATACTACTACACGGATTTGACAGAAAGATAAAAATACATACGGATCCATCAATGTTCAACGACATCCTCACGCCCTAGTGCGCCAGGTCACCAACCGACGTGTGAGGAGCAGCGGCGTTGGCGGCGAGCTCAACGTGCTTCTGAACAGTGCCATCCAAGGTTGCCCTGCGCTCCAAGAAGGCCAGCGTCCTATCGTCCTCCTCTTGCATGTAGTAGTCCTTGTGGACGATTTGCGCGTAGACGTGGACGTGGGTGATTATGTCGATGGTGTCTTGCCGCGCCAGGCGCTGCGTGGCGAGCGCGGCCTTGAGGTGGACATTCTCCGGCGCGACGGCGGGCAGTCGCAGGGCCACCAGTGCGTCGAAGAGGTTGTTACCATAGTGGTCGTTGAGGGTGGCGGGCATCGCAGAGCCTGGGCACGTCAGCTGGAGGCTTATATCAAAGTCGTCCGCAAGCTTCTTGACGACGGTGAACTTGTCGAGGAAACCGAGGAGGACCTCGTCGAACAAGGAGACGAAGCTGTCGTCCAAGCGGCCCCTCGCCCCGGCGGCCTCAAGCAATACTACCTGGAGATGTTCCTCAGTGCCGGGCCGCAGGCCGGCGTTGTGGACCATCTGGCACAGCCGGCTGATGCTCGCGCTCATCGCCTCCATGGGTCTAGCGTAGCTTCTAGTCAACTGGTCTTGCGATTCGAGTGATCACTCAGCCCTTGGTTAGCGTTGTAGGTGCGTAGGATTTCATACTACTCCTCCGCCCTCTACTGCACATGCCTTTGGCTGTATGATAGGTGGGCCAGCCACCCCCTAGGGCCACGTGTCAGTCACCCAAAGGCAGTTGCCATAAGTCAATGAAGCTGCGTCCCCCTCCGTGCCAGTGCAGTATAGTCATCTCACCGGACCTCTAGTTGGGGTCAAACGAGAGAAGTTTGATGTTTACTGGTTTATTGGTCCCCTTTGCATTTTGCACCAAATTTTGACCTTTGATTTAACTATTAAATGTTAATGCATGTAAACAAAAATGTTGTGTAAGTCACCTTACGAAAACCAAATAATCCAAAAATACTTAGGCACGGTGCATTAACTCCCTCCTTGTTTCTTATTTCGTGACATATCAACTAATGCGAAAGAGCTCCTTCACGGGCGCGCGTCGCAACGCGCGACCTTCCTTTCATGTATGTGATGCCGACAAGGTCTGGTACAGGCCCACCATGTGTCCAAGAAGTCAAACGTGCAGAGGCATGCACGGGAGCCGCTGGCACATGCATCTCTCTCGTAGTATAATTTCTCCCCCCTGATTTTCACGGGTGGGGCCCGGTGTGTTTCCTAATCATGCTAACCTGATTTGCCAAAAAAGGAAGGTTCGCTCGTGTCGGAAATCGATCGTGCCAACGCGCGCGCGCGAGATAGCATCGCTCCAACTAATGAGAGATGTGGGCCGTGCATGCTTTCAATGACTTGAGACTACCAAACATGACATGCAGTGTTTAGTTCATTGCATGTAATCCTATTAGTACTCTAGTTAGGAGTAGCAAAAAAACATTAAGTTCTCTCGCCGATAGGAATAAAACACCATGTATTTATTTACAGATGGAGTAGTACATTTTTGGTGACATGCATTACTAGATATTGCTAGTCAAATGCTAAAATCCAGATGGACGTGGTAGTACTCCTAAATCCAGACGGTGGTGCTACTAGTACTAGTATTAGTACTACCAATGTAGTAGTAGGAGTACTAGCACTGTACTATCCGTTGGTCAAATTATTACGTGCTGCTCCTCACAGTGAAGTGACAAGACCCTGCGCCGGAGATGACACCTGAGTATAGGCGCCGTGTTCGGCATACCATAGTCAGGCTCACCGTCTGCAGTCACTATCATCATGGCCGTAGAGCTGGCCTGCTTACAACTAGCCCTGTTCGACATAATTTCCCGTCCGTAGATGCCCGTGCATTGCACGGAACACCAAGATTGGGGGTGGACAGCTCCGGCAGCGGCCATCGCGCCAGATTTTTCCATGGCCTTCTCCTCCTAGATGTGGTGGGGAGGAGATGAGGCTGATTGTGAGAGACAAGGAGTTGTTTGTAAATAGGGAACAAGTGCGGGCATCTTTTTGCAAAAATGGAGAAGCTTGGTTTGTATGCGTCACATCTAGATCCGACGGCTATTGGTGAAAGATGGGAGGCACAACATCATCACCAACTCAGGACCTATTTGATTCGCAGGATTTTGAAAACGCAGGAATAACCGAATAGGACATGGCAATATTACAAGTTTCAAACTGATATTACAAATATTAGGAGTAATGCTGCACCTACGAAGAGGGAAATACTAGGAAGTTTACGTAAGAACTTTCGTTACTTTAGGTGGACATAGCATTATCGTACAAACTAAAATCCACCGCCCTGACAAGTCACTAATGGGAAAATAAGTTTTCGAGTCTCTGGCCACTTGATGTTTCCAAAACAAATTCAGCTTCTGCGGAGAAATGAGCTCCACCGTGTACCCACGCGGGTGTGGCTGGGCACGAAGCGTGAGTACATGCATGGTGCACCTATTCTCTTCTTGTATACGTACACCGCCTACGTGGGGTTGTGTGAGAGAGATACAAACCTAGAGAGATATAGTGTGTGGGTTCTTGAGAATTTTTTTTGTGTGTGGGGGGGGGGGGTCAATCAAAAAATTTAACATATGCAATGTGTGTGAAATAGAGTCCTGGATATAACATATATATAGAGGGGGCGATCCACAAGAAGAGAGTGGAGGTATCATCGGCTTGAGGTGTCCATAGAATCGAAGAGAGGGATGATGTGTGTGTGTGTGCGCGCGCGCGATCGATAAAGAGTGCCATTGAATTTGTGTGTGCCCACGTCAAAGATATAGAGTGGCTGGCCTACTGGAACGTGAGATGGGACATGTGCAGTTTGTCTCTGTGGCATGGATACCTACCTGCAGCGCTCGACTATCGGTGTGTGGTGGGGGAAGAGGGAGGCCCAATTAACTATAGAGGTACAATGGCTGGTATATGTGTGGAGGAGGAGAGAGGCCTACCTCATGTATTAAGGAGATCGATCTGCCTCATGTATTAAGGGAGATCGATCGGCATCCATGCATATGTGCAAGAGATGAACAAGGTTGGGAGAGAGACAGAGCTAGAGTGTTGGAGGGGGTGGTAGTGGAGTTGCTTCTAACGAATGGTGGGATAAGCTTGCTAGACAAACGGAGGGCACGCCCGCAATATCAATAAGAGAGGAGATGGCTGCTTGTTGTCTGTGCACGTGCGTGTGAGAGACGGGTCAGGAGGCATGCATGAATGATGAGGGGGGACGATGTGGCTGTGGTAAGCAGACATAACTACGTAGGAAGATCAATCGCCCTTTGTAAGAGAAAGGAGAGACATAACTTGTGAGGTACTTCGATCGATGGGGGGTAGTTAAAGTCGATCTAGGTATATGTTGGGAGATCGATCGGTATACATGCATGTGTGTGTTAGAAGCAAATGAGGCACGAGGAGAAGGATAGAGAGAGAGGGATGCATGTAGGAGGTGGTACGGGAGGCATACTATATCGAGGGGGAGGAGTGTGCGAGTACGAGAATGATGAAAAGAGTGGTGGGAGTGAGGCATGGACGGTGACAAGAGAAGAGGGGAAGCTTGTGTTTGTGCTAGGCACACCTGGCTAGAGAGGCATATCGATCGATGTGTGCCGTAAAGAAGGAGCTGGGGGGGCCTACACACACCGTGGGTGAACGACCTAAAGTGAAAAGACTAATTTGCGCGATGGAGCTAGAGAATGCTGAGGGAGGGTGAGAGGGATGTAGGCGTGTGTATGCACAAGAGAAAGTTAGCGCTAGCTATAAAGATAAGAGGGTTGTGTGGGTGTAAAAGATGAATAGAGATCATATATACTTCATTATAAAAAGTGAATTCAGATATTTGAAGAATTTATCATAGTGTTTCAAACCGACGGATGTGTGAATATATATAACGGTGATACACATGGTGTGGTTATGAACATGGTATACTACATTTAATATGTTTTATCTCCACTCTTATAAAAAAATGGAGTTGTTAATGATGGTGTGCCTGCCATCCTGCATTATAGGCCGTCTGATTTATATTTGGCGGATATCAAGGTAACTATGATGGTTGAAGTTGGCAACAATCATGATTGTAGATTCTTATTGAAATAGAGAAACGAATTCAAATTTAGTTCAAATTGTAGCGGTAGTATAGACATTTGGAATGCACCAAAATGTTGGTATGAGTAGGTTACATGCATTATACAACAAGCGAAAAAAATTAATCGGACATAACATGGATTCATACTCCCTCCTTCCATCTATATAGGGCGTAATGAGATTTTTAAGACCGCCTTTGACTATTGACAAGATTAATAGTACATGACATGCACAATTTGAAAATTATATCATTGAAAGAACCTTTCACAGACGAATTTAACGGTGTGCTTTGTGTAAGTTGCATGTCATATATCATTGCTCTAATATTTGGTCAAAGTTAGCATCGAAAAACGCATTAGGCCCTATATAGATGGAAGGAGGGAGTAGCTTTGAATAGCATTTGTATAGTAAAACGGGGCAAGACCCTCTCTTTGTGTGGTGTGAATAGTTTTATTTTTTTCGTTTTGTTTTTGGTTGAGGGAAGTGCCAATTGATTTGGTACGTACAAGTACAATATTACTACACGTTAGGCTTGTCCCTAAAATTCAACCCGCGTCTTGTTATATCCCGAAAATTCAGATATCATGCTCCCAAAACTGGCGCCTTCACAACCCGCGCCTTGCTATCCCGAAATTACAACACGTGTGAAAACTCCCTCCAGCTGCCAAATCCCGACACGCGAAATCCCCCTTCTAACCCTGAGCCGAATGGGCCACTAGTTCAAATCGGTGGGGGGGGGGGTACTTTTGTAACACACCCTACATTTTGGACAAGCGCGTTCCTAAGTCATGCTTCACCCCCTCCCATCGCCCCCTTTTCGCCCTTAGAAATCCTAGGCCGCCATAACTACTCCGCTCCAGCCGCGAAACCCCACCCTCCTCCGTCCGCCACGTCACCGCTGCCCAGCCGGAGCCTCTTCCCCGACGACGTCGTCCAGTGCTACAGCTCGACGTCCCTCGTCCACCTCCCTGGATGAGGATTCGTCATCCATCTCGCCATCCCACCGGTTCAGCCGCCCCGTCCTCCACCTCCAAGGAGCTACTCCGATGATCGCCTCGTCTATCGCGGCTGCTCCATCCCCACGGCGCCGCCTTAACCTGCTCCACCGGAACCGCAGCATCATCACCGGCTCCTCGGACGAAGCCGAGGCCTACTCGACGCCACCAAAGAGGTTGTACACTCATCGCATCGCACCTTCTCCTTAACTCGACCTCCTGGCGCCGACGGTGCTTGATACGTCTATGATAACCCACAAGTATAAGGGATCGCAACAACTTTCGAGGGTAGAGTATTCAACCCAAATTTATTGATTCGACACAAGGGGAGCGAAAGAATATTCTCAAGTATTAGCAGCTGAGTTGTCAATTCAACCACACCTGGAAACTTAGTATCTGCAGCAAAGTGTTAAGTAGCAAAGTAATATGATAGTGGTGGTAGCAGCAACAAAAGTAAAGACAACAAAAGTAATGTTTTTGGTATTTTGTAGTGATTGTAACAGTAGCAACGGAAAAGTAAATAAGCGAAAACCAGTATATGGAAAACTCGTAGGCACCGGATCAGTGATGGATAATTATGCCGGACGCGGTTCATCATGTAACAGTCATAACATAGGGTGACACAGAACTAGCTCCAATTCATCAATGTAATGTAGGCATGTATTCCGTATATAGTCATACGTGCTTATGGAAAAGAACTTGCATGACATCTTTTGTCCTACCCTCCCGTGGCAGCGGGGTCCTATTGGAAACTAAGGGATATTAAGGCCTCCTTTTAATAGAGAACCGGAACAAAGCATTAGCACATAGTGAATACATGAACTCCTCAAACTATGGTCATCACCGGGAGTGGTCCCGATTATTGTCACTTCGGGGTTGCCGGATCATAACACATAGTAGGTGACTATAGACTTGCAAGATAGGATCAAGAACTCACATATATTCATGAAAACATAATAGGTTCAGATCTGAAATCATGGCACTCGGGCCCTAGTGACAAGCATTAAGCATAGCAAAGTCATAGCAACATCAATCTCAGAACATAATGGATACTAGGGATCAAACCCTAACAAAACTAACTCGATTACATGATAAATCTCATCCAACCCATCACCGTCCAGCAAGCCTACGATGCAATTACTCACGCACGGTGGTGAGCATCATGAAATTGGTGATGGAGGATGGTTGATGATGACGACGGCGACGAATCCCCCTCTCCGGAGCCCCGAACGGACTCCAGATCAGCCCTCCCGAGAGGTTTTAGGGCTTGGCGGCGGCTCCGTATCGTAAAACGCGATGATTTCTTCTCTCTGATTTTTTTCTCTCCGAAAGCAAATATATAGAGTTGGAGTTGGCGTCGGAGGGTCAACAGGGGGCCCACGAGGTAGGGGGCGCGCCCTAGGGGGGGCGCCCCCACCCTCGTGGAAAGGGTGTGGGCCCCCTAGTCTTCATATTTGGCGAGGATTTTTTATTATTTTTTTCTAAGACCTCCAATGGAGTTTTAGGTCATTCCGAGAATATTTGTTTTCTGCACATAAAACAACATCATGGTAATTCTGCTGAAAACAGCGTCAGTCCGGGTTAGTTCCATTCAAATCATACAAGTTAGAGTCCAAAACAAGGGCAAAAGTGTTTGGAAAAGTAGATACGACGGAGACGTATCAACTCCCCCAAGCTTAAACCCTTGCTTGTCCTCAAGCAATTCAGTTGACAAACTGAAAGAAAGAAAGAAAAACTTTTACAAACTCTGTTTGCTCTTGTTGTTGTAACTATGTCAAGCCAGCATTCAAGTTTTTAGCATAGATCATAACTAACCACATTTGCAATAATTCTCAGGTCTCACAATTACTCGTATCAATAGCATAATCAACTAGCAAGTCATAATAATAAATCTCGGATGACAACACTTTCTCAAAACAATCATAATATGATATAACAAGATGGTATCTCGCTAGCCCTTTCTGAGACCGCAAAACATAAATGCAGAGCACCTTTAAAGATCAAGGACTGACTAGACATTTGTAATTCATGGTAAAAGAGATCCAATCATAGTCATACCCAATATAAATTAACAGTGATGAATGCAAATGACGGTTGTGCTCTCCAGCTAGTGCTTTTTAATAGGAGGGTGATGACTCAGCATAAAAGTAAATGGATAGGCCCTTCGCAGAGGGAAGCAGGGATTTGTAGAGGTGCCAGAGCTCGGTTTTGAAATTGAGATAAATTGTATTTTGAGCGGTATACTTTCATTGTCAACGTAGCAACTAAGAGATGGCGATATCTTCCATGGTAAACACATCATAGGCGGTTCCCAAACAGAATGGTAAAGTTTAGACTCCCCCTCCACCAACAAGCATCAATCCATGGCTTGCTCGAAACAACGAGTGCCTCCAACATACATCAGGTCCCAGGGGGAGTTTTGTTTGCAATTAATTTTGATTTAGTTTGCATAAAGCATGGGACTGGGCATCCCGGTGACCAGCCATTTTCTCGTGAGTGAGGAGCGGAGTCCACTCCTCTTGAGAATAACCCGCCTAACACGGAAGATAAGGACAACCTTTGTTGATACATGAGCTATTCGAGCATACAAAACAGAATGTTTATTTGAAGGTTCAGAGTTTGGCACATACAAATTTACTTGGAACGGCAGGTAGATACCGCATATAGGAAGGTATGGTGGACTCATCTGGAATAACTTTGGGGTTTAAGGGATGGGATGCACAAGCAGTATTCCCGCTTAGTACAAGTGAAGGCTAGCAAAAGACTGGGAAGCGACCAACTAGAGAGCGACAAAAGCCATGTACATGCATTAAAATTAATAAACATTGGATGCAAGCATGAGTAGGATATAATCCACCATGAACATAAATATCGTGAAGGCTATGTTGATTTTGTTTCAACTACATGCGTGAACATGTGCCAAGTCAAGTCACTTAAATCATTCAAAGGAGGATACCACCCCATCATACCACATCATAATCATCTCAATAGCATGTTGGCATACAAGGTAAATCATTATAACTCATAGCTAATCAAGTATGGCACAAGCAACTATGATCTCTAATTGTCATTGCAAACATGTTTATTCATAATAAGCTGAATCAAGAACGCGGGACTCATCATATTTACAAAAACAAAAGAGGTCGAGTTCATACCAGCTTTTCTCATCTCAGTCAGTCCATCATATATCATCATAATTGCCTTTCACTTGCACGACCGAACGGTGTGAATAATAATAAGAGTGCACGTGCATTGGACTAAGCTGGAATCTGCGAGCATTCAATAAACAGGAGAAGACAAGGCAATATGGGCTCTTGGTTAAATCATCAATAATGCATATAAGAGCCACTTCAACAATTTAATTATGGTATTCTCCTACTGACCCCCAAAGAAAAGAAAAAGAAATAAAACTATTTGCACGGGAAAGCTCCCAACAAGCAAAAGAGGAACGGGAAATATTTTTGGGTTTTCTTTTTAGTTATTACTACTACAACAGAAAAATAAACTACTACTATTTTTTTGGTTTTTCTTAAAGTTTAACAAACACACAAGAAGGAAGCGGGAAAAAAAAATAAACTAGCATGGATATTACAGTGAAAAAGTATGAGCACCGACATCTAGTAATGAGTGTGTGTGAACATAAATGTAATGTTGGTGAGAAATACGTACTCCCCCAAGCTTAGGCTTTTGGCCTAAGTTGGTCTATGGTCACGGCTGGCCTGGCAGATATCCATAATAATAGTTGTTGGGGTCGTACTGTGATGAAGAAGAAGAAGGCTCTGATTGCCACTGGCTGGCAATCATCTCTGGATCCCACTGATAGTTAGACTCTCGTGAAGGATCAAATTGTGGTTCCGGTTCTCGCTCCTCAGCTGGTGCTGGGTTTTGGTAGGCGTGAATAGCTGCCAACGGAACAAGGTACGTGCCTGCAGTCAAATCAAACAAAGAAGTAGCAGGCAAGGTAATAGTCTTAGGATGATGTTTATTAAAGAACAGTTGATATCTAAGCTCCCCTGCCCTATTCTTAACAATAAAATCACATGCCACCATACTTTTACGATCTAGTTAAACACGGGGTAGCACTTTTTCTTCCTTCTCAGCATGCCTAATAGGTATGTTAAAATGTGCGGCTAGGCATGTAGCATAAATGCCTCCAAAGATGGGGCCCTTAGTACGGTTCATATTTAACCGTCTAGCAATAATACCGCCCAAACTAAAAGTGTTATCACTGTATAAACCTTGAAGTAGAATAATTAAATCAGGTATACTAAGGTTTCCAGAATTTCCACGTCCAATTAAACAACGACTAGCAAATAATGCAAAGTAATGCAAAACAGGAAAATGTATGCTAGTGATTTGTGCATCGGAAACCTTCCTGGTTTCTCCTACAGTGATATTATCAATAAACCCAGCCACATCATCATGATGTGGTTCTTCTGTCTTGCCCTCAAAAGGGACTAAACAAATCCGACAGAAATCATAAATGAAATTCCACCGTAGGTGGTGAGTTCCTAGGATGAAAATAAAAGTTTTGCACAAAGGTATTTGTGAGTAAGAGATACTAATCACATTGGTCGTGGAGGAAAGCGGTGAGGCCTGCATTCTGAGCCAATTCATGAAAATCTTCATAGATACCGGCTGCTCTCAAGAAATCTTCAGAAGGCCATTCACACGCCCGAATCACCGTGGTGCATGGCAAATTATACTTAGGCTCAGGTGCCTTTTCCTTTGAACTTTGGCTTGATGAGCCCCTCAATAATCTCCTCATCATTTTTCTGAAACAATCTGAAATTTTTAGTAACTTCAAAATAAAAGTAAACCAAATTCAATAAAACTGACAGCAACTACTCCTACAAGTGCCTAGAGCCTATATCAAGCATTAGAACTACTTGGAACCATATGAATTTGACATGCAAGCTCAAGAACATGGTCACGTATGCAGCACAAACTTGCAAAGAATAAAGCACTAGAACAAAAACTAATTGGACCAATGGAGGAGTCACATACCAAGGAACAATCTCCCTAATCAGTTTTGCGAGAGGTGCTTTGAGCAAGGAGATCGAAAATCATAGCAAAAGTGGCTGGAACTTGTGCTTGAGTTGGTTTTTCGGGTTTGTGTGAGATAGAGGAAGAAGATGCATGCTGGGATAAGTGGAGGAGGGCCACCATGGGCCCACGAGGCAGGGGGCGCGCCCTATATGGGGGGGCGCCCACCACCCTTGTGGCCAGGTGGCAGCTCCTCCTGCGGTAATTTTTGCACAGTAAATCCTCAAATATTCCCGAAAAAATCATATTAAATTGGCATGACATTCCGAGGACTTTTATTTTTGGGATATTTTTATATTGCACGGATAATCAAATAACAGACAGAAAAATACTATTTTTACTTTATTTAATATAAATAACAGAAAGTATAGAGCGGGTACAGAAGTTTGTGCTTCTAGTTTCATCCATCTCATGCTCATCAAAAAGAATCCACTAACAAGGTTGATCAAGTCTTGTTAACAAACTCATTCCGATAATCATGAAACCGGAGAAATTTCCAATAACACTAATTTACCTCAACGGGGATATGCACATCCCCAATAATAAGAATATCATTTTTTTGACAGTAGGAACAGGAAATTCAAAACCTCCAAATATAATCGATGGAATTTTTCCAATAGAGTTGATACTATGAACTTGAGGTTGTTTCCTCGGAAAGTGTACCGTATGCTCATTACCATTAACATGAAAAGTGACATTGCCTTTGTTGCAATCAATAACAGTCCCTGCAGTATTAAGAAAAGGTCTTCCAAGAATAATAGACATACTATCATCCTCGGGAATATCAAGTATAACAAAGTCCGTTAAAATAGTAACGTTTGCAACCACAACGGACACATCCTCACAAATACCGACAGGTATAGCAGTTGATTTATCAGCCATTTGCAAAGATATTTCAGTAGGTGTCAGCTTATTCAAGTCAAGTCTACGATATAAAGAGAGAGGCATAACACTAACACCGGCTCCAAGATCACATAAAGCAGTTTTAATATAATTTCTTTTAATGGAGCAAGGTATAGTAGGTACTTCGGGGTCTCCAAGTTTCTTTGGTATTCCACCCTTAAAAGTATAATTAGCAAGCATGGTGGAAATCTCAGCTTCCGATATTGTTCTTTTATTAGTAATGATATCCTTCATATATTTAGCATAAGGATTTGTTTTGAGCACATCAGTTAATCTCATACGCAAGAAGATAGGCCTAATCATTTCAGGAAAGCGCTCAAAATCCTCATCATCCTTTCTCTTGGATGGTTTCGGAGGAAAAGGCATGGGTTTTTGAACCCAAGGTTCCCTTTCTTTACCATGTTTCCTAGCAACAAAGTCTCTTTTATCATAATGTTGATTCTTTGATTGTGGGTTATCAAGATCAACAGCAGGTTCAATTTCTACATCATTGTCATTACTAGGTTGAGCATCATCCTGAACATCATCATTAATATTTTTACTAGGTTCATGTTCATTACCAGATTGTGTTTCAGCATCAGACATAGATATATCATTTGGATTATCAGGTGGTTCAGCAATAGGTTCACTAGAAGTTTGCACAGTTCTATCATTTTTCTTCTTCTTCTTTTTAGAAGAACTAGGAACATCAATATTATTTCTTTGAGAATCTTGCTCGATTCTCTTAGGGTGGCCTTCAGGATACAAAGGTTCCTGAGTCATTCTACCAGTTCTAGTAGCCACTCTAACAACATAATCATTTTTCTTACTATTCATTTCATCAAGCACTTCTTTTTGAGCCTTAAGCACTTGTTCTACTTGAGTGGTAACCATAGACGCATGTTCGCTAAAAAGTTTAAGTTCACCTTTAATATCAGCCATATAATCACCCAAGCGTCTAATCATATAAGCATTTTCTTTTAATTGTCTACCAAAATAAGCATTGAAGTTGTCTTGCTTAAACATAAAGTTATCAAACTCATCCAAGCATTGACTAGCAATTTTAGTAGGAGGGACTTCAGCTTTATCATATCTATAGAGAGAACTTACCTTTACTACCTGTGTCGGGATATCGGGATCACGAGGTTCTTCAGTAAATAAATAATTGAGATCATATATTTCTTCAACAAGCGGTGAATTAAGACCATGTATCTCTTCAATAGGAGGTAAATTCTTAACATCTTCAGCTTTATACCTTTTTCTTTCATAGATTTCTTTGCCTCTTGCACATCTTCGGGACTGAGAAATAGAACACCTCTCTTCTTCAGAGTTGGTTTAGGAATAGGCTCAGTAATTGGAGCAGGAGATGGCTCAGGAGCTGGCTCAGGAGGTGCCCAATTATTTTCATTTGTCAACATATTATTCAATAGAATTTCAGCTTCATCCGGTGTTCTTTCCCTGAAAAGAGAACCAGCACAACTATCCAGGTAATCTCTGGAAGCATCGGTTAGTCCATTATAAAAGATATCAAGTATTTTGGGTTTCTTAAGAGGATGATCAGGCAAAGCATTAAGTATCTTGAGAAGCCTCCCCCAAGCTTGTGGGAGACTCTCTTCTTTAATTTGCACAAAATTGTATATTTCCCTCAAAGCAGCTTGTTTCTTATTAGCAGGGAAGTATTTAGCAGAGAAGTAATAAATAATATCCTGGGGACTACGCACACAACCAGGATCAAGAGAATTAAAACATATCTTAGCATCGCCCTTTAATGAGAACGGAAATATTTTGAGTAAATAGAGGTAACGTGATCTCTCATTATTAGTGAACAGGGCAGCTATATCATTTAACTTAGTAAGATGTGTCACAACAGTTTCAGATTCATAGCCATAAAACGGATCAGATTCAACCAAAGTAATTATATGAGGATCAACAGAGAATTCATAGTCTTTATCAGGACACAAATAGGTGAAGTAGCAAAAGCAGGGTCAGGTCTCATTCTATCTCTAAGTGATTCTTTGTTCCATTTAATTAATAACATCTTAAGCTCATATCTATCTCTGCAAGCAGAAGTAGCAGCAGAAGATTCCATATCAAAAAGATAACCCTCGGGAATAACAGGCATATTTTCATCATCACTCTTATCATCGTATTCAGATTCAATAATTTCTTTTTCTCTAGCCTTGGCAATTTGTTCATCAAGAAATTCACTAAGGGGCACAGTAGTATCAGGCATAGAAGCAGTTTCATCATAAGTATCATGCATAGCAGAAGTGGCATCATCAACAACATGCGACATATCAGAACGAATAGCAGAAGCAGGTGTAGGTGTCGCAAACTTACTCATAACAGAAAATGAATCAAGTGCAGAGCTAGATGGCAGTTCTTTACCTCCCCTCGTAGTTGAGGGATAGATCTTGGTTTTTGGATCTCTCAAGTTCTTCATAGTGTCCAGCAGATATAAATCCCAAGTGAATCAAAGAATAGAGCTATGCTCCCCGGCAACGGCGCCAGAAATTAGTCTTGATAACCCACAAGTATAGGGGATCACAACAGCTTTCGAGGGTAGAGTATTCAACCCAAATTTATTGATTCGACACAAGGGGAGCCAAAGAATATTCTCAAGTATTAGCAACTGAGTTGTCATTTCAACCACACCTGGAAACTTAGTATCTGCAGCCAAGTGTTTAGTAGCAAAGTAATATGATAGTGGTGGTAGCAGCAACAAAAGTAAAGACAACAAAAGTAATGTTTTTTGTATTTTGTAGTGATTGTAACAGTAGCAACGGAAAAGTAAATAAGCGAAAACCAGTATATGGAAAACTCGTAGGCACCGGATCAGTGATGGATAATTATGCCGGATGCGGTTCATCATGTAATAGTCATAACATAGGGTGACACAGAACTAGCTCCAATTCATCAATGTAATGTAGGCATGTATTCCATATATAGTCATACGTGCTTATGGAAAAGAACTTGCATGACATCTTTTGTCCTACCCTCCCGTGGCAGTGGGGTCCTATTGGAAACTAAGGGATATTAAGGCCTCCTTTTAATAGAGAACCGGAACAAAGCATTAGCACATAGTGAATACATGAACTCCTAAAACTATGGTCATCACCGGGAGTGGTCCCGATTATTGTCACTTCTGGGTTGCTGGATCATAACACATAGTAGGTGACTATAGACTTGCAAGATAGGATCAAGAACTCACATATATTCATGAAAACATAATAGGTTCAGATCTGAAATCATGGCACTCGGGCCCTAGTGACAAGCATTAAGCATAGCAAAGTCATAGCAACATCAATCTCAGAACATAATGGATACTAGGGATCAAACCCTAACAAAACTAACTCGATTACATGATAAATCTCATCCAACCCATCACCACCCAGCAAGCCTACGATGGAATTACTCACGCACGGCGGTGAGCATCATGAAATTGGTGATAGAGGATGGTTGATGATGACGACGGCGACGAATCCCCCTCTCGGGAGCCCCGAACAGACTCCAGATGAGCCCTCCAGAGAGGTTTTAGGGCTTGGCGGTGGCTCCGTATCGTAAAACGCGATGATTTCTTCTCTTTGATTTTTTTCTCTCCGAAAGCAAATATATAGAGTTGGAGTTGGCGTCGGAGGGTCAACAGGGGGCCCACAAGGTAGGGGGGCGCACCCCCCACCCTCATGGAAAGGGTGTGGGCCCCTGGTCTTCATATTTGGCGAGGATTTTTTATTATTTTTTCTAAGACCTCCCGTGGAGTTTCAGGTCATTCCGAGAATATTTGTTTTCTGCACATAAAACAACATCATGGTAATTCCGCTGAAAACAGTGTCAGTCCGGGTTAGTTCCATTCAAATCATACAAGTTAGAGTCCAAAACAAGGGCAAAAGTTTTTGGAAAAGTAGATACGACAGAGACGTATCGGTCTCCAACGTATCTATAATTTTTTATTGCTCCATGCTATATTATCTAATGTTTTGGACTATATTGGGCTTTATTTTCCACATTTATATTATTTTTGGGACTAACCTATTAACCGGAGGCCCAGCCCAGAATTGTTGTTTTTTTCCTATTTCAGTGTTTCGAAGAAACAGAATATCAAACGGAGTCCAAATGGAATAAAACCTTCAAGAGCGTGATTTTCTCACTGAACGTGATCCAGGAGACTTGGACCCTACTCCAAGGAATCAAAGAGGCGGTCATGAGGGTGGGGGGCGCCCCCCCCCTAGGGCGTGCCCCCTGCCTTATGGGCCCCTCGGTGCTCCACCGACGTACTCCTTCCTCCTATATATACCTACGTACCCCCAAACGATTAGAACAGGAGCCAAAAACCTAACTCCACCGCCGCAACTTTCTGTATCCACGAGATCCCATCTTGGGGCCTGTTCCAGAGCTCCGCCGGAGAGGGCCGTCATCACAGAGGGCTTCTACATCATCATAGCCTCTCCGATGAAGTGTGAGTAGTTTACCTCAGACCTTCGGGTCCATAGTTAGTAGCTAGATGGCTTCTTCTCTCTTTTTGGATCTCAATACAAAGTTCTCCCCCTCTCTTGTGGAGATCTATTCGATGTAATCTTCTTTTTGCGGTGTGTTTGTTGAGATCGATGAATTGTGGGTTTATGATCAAGTCTATCTATAAATAATATTTGAATCTTCTCTGAATTCTTTTATGTATGATTGGTTATCTTTGCAAGTCTCTTCGAATTATCTGTTTGGTTTGGCCAACTAGATTGGTAGTTCTTACCATGGGAGAAGTGCTTAGCTTTGGGTTCGATCTTGCGGTGTCCTTTCCCAGTGACAGAAGGGGCAGCAAGGCACGTATTGTATCGTTGCCATCAAGGATAACAAGATGGGGTTTATTTCATATTGCATGACTTTATCTCTCTACATCATGTCATCTTGCTTAAGGCGTTACTCTGTTTTTAAGTTAATACTCTAGATGCATGTTGGATTCCCGTAGCATGCACGTATGGTGAACCGTTATGTGATGAAGTCGGAGCATGATTTATTTATCGTTTGTCTTCCTTATGAGTGGTGGTCGGGGACGAGCGATGGTCTTTTCCTACCATCTATCCCCCTAGGGGCATGCGCGTAATGCTTTGCTTTGATAACTTCTAGATTTTTGCAATAAGTATACGAGTTATTTATGACTAATGTTGAGTCCATGGATTATACGCACTCTCACCCTTCCACCTTTGCTAGCCTCTCTAATACCGCGCACCTTTCGCCGGTATCATACACCCACCATATACCTTCCTCAAAACAGCCACCATACCTAACTATCATGGCATTTCCATAGCCATTCCGAGATATATTGCCATGCAACTTTCCACCATTCCGTTTATCATGACACATTCATCATTGTCATATTGCATATCCCGGTACACTGCCGGAGGCATTCATATAGAGTCATATTTTGTTCTAAGTATCGAAATGTAACTGTTGAGTTGTAAGAAAAATAAAAGTGTGATGATCATCATTTTTAGAGCATTGTCCCAAGTGAGGAAAGAATGATGGAGACTATGATTCCCCCATAAGTCGTGATGAGACTCCGGACGAAAAATAAATAAAAGAGGCCAAAGAAGCCCAAATAAAAAATAATAAAAAAGAGACCATAAAAAAAGAGAAAAGGCCCAAATAAAAAATAAAAAAATAAAAAAATGAGAGAAAAATAGAGAAAGGACAATGTTACTATCCTTTTACCACACTTGTGCTTCAAAGTAGCACCATGATCTTCATGATAGAGAGTCTCCTATGTTGTCGCTTTCATATACTAGTGGGAATCTTTCATTATAGAACTTGGCTTGTATATTCCAATGATGGGCTTCCTCAAATTTCCCTAGGTCTTCATGAGCAAGCAAGTTGGATGCACACCCACTTAGTTTCTTTTTGAGCTTCCATATACTTATAGCTCTAGTGCATCCGTTGCATGGCAATCCCTACTCACTCACATTGATATCTATTGATGGGCATCTCCATAGCCCATTGATACGCCTAGTTGATGTGAGACTATCTTCTCCTTTTTGTCTTCTCCACAACCACCATTCTATTCCACCTATAGTGCTATATCCATGGCTCACGCTAATGTATTGCGTGAAGATTGAAAAAGTTTTGAAAAAGTTAGAGTATGAAACAATTGCTTGGCTTGTCGTCGGGGTTGTGCATGATTTAAATACTTTGTGTGGTGAAGGTAGAGCATAGCCAGACTATATGATTTTGTAGGGATAACTTTCTTTGGCCATGTTATTTTGAGAAGACATAATTGCTTTGTTAGTATGCTTGAAGTATTATTATTTTTATGTCAATATAAACTTTTGTCTTGAATCTTTCGAATCTGAATATTCATATCACAATTAAGAAGATTTGCATTGAAATTATGCCAAGTAGCACTCCGCATCAAAAATTCTTTTTCTTTATCATTTACCTACTCGAGGACGAGCAGGAATTAAGCTTGGGGATGCCTGATACATCTCCAACGTATCTATAATTTTTGATTGCTCCATGCTATATTATCTACTGTTTTGGACTATATTGGGCTTTATTTTCCACTTTTATATTATTTTTGGGACTAACCTATTAACCGGAGGCCCAGCCCATAATTGTTGTTTTTTTCCTATTTCAGTGTTTCAAAGAAACGGAATATCAAACGGAGTCCGAATGGAATAAAACCTTCAGGAGCGTGATTTTCTCACTGAACGTGATCCAGGAGACTTGGACCCTACTCAAAGGAATCAAAGAGGCGGTCACGAGGGTGGGGGGCGCCCCCCCTAGGGCGCGCCCCCTGCCTCATGGGCCCCTCGGTGCTCCACCGACGTACTCCTTCCTCCTATATATACCTACGTACCCCCAAACGATCAGAACAGGAGCCAAAAACCTAATTCCACCGCCACAACTTTCTGTATCCACGAGATCCCATCTTGGGGCCTGTTCCAGAGCTCAGCCGGAGAGGGCCGTCATCACAGAGGGCTTCTACATCATCATAGCCTCTCCGATGAAGTGTGAGTAGTTTACCTCAGACCTTCGGGTCCATAGTTAGTAGCTAGATGGCTTCTTCTCTCTTTTTGGATCTCAATACAAAGTTCGCCCCCTCTCTTGTGGAGATCTATTCGATGTAATCTTCTTTTTGCGGTGTGTTTATTGAGATTGATGAATTGTGGGTTTATGATCATGTCTATCTATGAATAATATTTGAATCTTCTCCGAATTCTTTTATGTATGATTGGTTATCTTTGCAAGTCTCTTCGAATTATCCGTTTGGTTTGGCCAACTAGATTGGTAGTTCTTGCCATGGGAGAAGTGCTTAGCTTTCGGTTCGATCTTGCGGTGTCCTTTCCCAGTGATAGAAGGGGCAGCAAGGCACATATTGTATCGTTGCCATCGAGGATAACAAGATGTGGTTTATTTCATATTGCATGAATTTATCTCTCTACATCATGTCATCTTGCTTAAGGCATTACTCTGTTTTTAACTTAATACTCTAGATGCATGCTGGATTGCGATCGATGAGTGGAGTAATAGTAGTAGATGCAGAATCGTTTCGGTCTACTTGTCACGGACGTGATGCCTATATACATGATCAAGCCTATATATTCTCATAACTATGCTCAATTCTGTCAATTGCTCAACAGTAATTTGTTCACCCACCGTAGAATACTTATGCTCTTGAGAGTAGCCACTAGTGAAACCTATGGCCCCCGGGTCTATTCTCATCATATCAATCTCCACCACTTTAATCTTGCTTTGATTTTTTACTTTGCCTTTACTTTTTACTTTGCATCTTTATACCATAAATACAAAAAATATTATATCTATCAGATCTCACTCTCGTAAGTGACCGTGAAGGGATTGACAACCCCTAATCGCGTTGGTTGCGAGTAGCTATCATTTTGTGCAGGTACAAGGGACTTGAGCATGGCCTCCTACTGGATTGATACCTTGGTACTCAAAAACTAAGGGAAATACTTACGCTACTTTGCTGCATCATCCCTTCCTCTTCGGGGAAAACCAACGCAAGCTCAAGAGGTAGCAGTGCTCCATCCCGCACCCCCATGGAGCGGCTACCTTGAAGCCGGTGCCGCGGGCGACATCTCCACAGCAGCTCTCCCCCAGTGCGAGGCCCCTTCGGCGGCGGCGGCCATACCAGCCGGATCTGCTGCTGCTGCTCTGGCTCTCGCTTGATCGCTCGCTTGCCCAGCTGCCGCTGCTGCTCTCCCCCTCGCTCGTGATGCTGCTCTGCTCCGATTAAGCCATGCTTCAGTCCACTGAATCGACTTTTGGGTCAGTCGATTTTCAGGGGTTGGGGGGGCTCGCCGGAGGTAAGGAAGAACCACCCGTAGCGGGGACGGGGGCTCGCCGGAGAGGTACCCCACTATCTATCTTAGGGTTCAGGGTGGGGGCGGGGGCCCTAGAGGGCTGGCCGGGGCGGCGGTGGCGAGTTGTTTCGGGGTGGCGAGGCGGCGCTGGGGCCGGCGGTTCGGCCGGTGGTGGCTGGCGGCTCAAGGGGGTGCAGGTTGAAGATGAACTGCAGGCCCTCGCTAAACTACATGTCAAGTGCCTCTCTGCTACCATTGCGTTCAGTTTCGACAGTAGCATTCAGATTCCATAGTAAATTTCAGTTTCGACAGTTAAGTTCAGAGTCAACAATTTTTACCTCTTCTGTTGTAGTCAGGTGGTTTTTGGTGATGTTAATTTTACATCCATTTTACATCATCTATTGGAGATGCTATTAGAATCCCACTTGAGATTGATGATGTCTGTCTTGTGCTGCTTCAGCCTTGATGTCTTACGGCTCACCGGAGCTGCTCCAATGACAGAACGATCCGTCACAATAGAGCAGTGCCCTAGACGCCGTCTACAGATTCCTCAGATCTTCCTCCACACCTCCGACAGCCACCTCTGCCTCAACTGCTTTAGCAACCAACCTAAATGATGTTGAGGTCGACACGGCTACGGCAAAGAGGTTGTACACTTGTTGCATCACTTATTACTATACATTCACGTCGATCCATTAGGGCTATTTTGGTTCAACGGAAAAACATCGATCCACTGGTTGTTACCATCACTCTAAATTTCTGCATGCTCTCCTTACATAATCTCACCATATTTTTTTCGTATGCATGTCAGATATTGTACACAGTCATGCTGAACATGTAGAGAAAAAGAGAAGAGTTTTGCGCGGCAATACAATGTCATGCTGACATCGCTCCATGGTGGGTTCAATGGCAAACCCTCCCCACCCCTCTCCAGATTGTAATCCAGAGGAAGATATCTGTTCTGAGGCAGATTCAGATGCCGCTGACCACTCCTATTTACCCCCCAAGGTGTTTGCTCTACCTTGGCATGATGATGTTAGTCATATCATGCATATGTTGCCTTGCAGTGCCTACTTTTAACATCATATATGTCATCTGCTTAGTTTAGACATGTTCTGTAATGCCACCTATTTAGTTTCTATATCATTTATGGGAATTATGTAGTCTCATGTCTTTTAGCCAGCCATAATATATGTGAAATGTGCAATGCCATCCTGTTTAACCAGGCATCATATATTTGAATGATATCTTGCCCATCCTTTTCTTCATTACATTTCCATTTGTCGACAATGTTTGTACATTAAACTACTCTTCCTGTGAATCAGCCATTTGGGTGGGAGATGGAAAAATCTGGAGTGAAAACAAGGCCTTCAGAGCAGACGGTGCTACCTGTCGAAGCAGATCTCTTGTTGGGTCCCGATAGCTCCTCAAAGATGGATTCAGAGATAGATGACCAGTCCTATTCCCCCACTGAGGTGTATGCTCTAACTTGGCACGGTTATATTGATCATATCATGCATACGGTGTCTTGCATTGCATAGTTTAGACATCATATACACAATATTCAACACCATGTTCTTAGTTCAGACATCATATCGAATGCCCTCTGTTTAGCATATAAATCACATATGTGAATTAAATGATGCGATTCTGATTACTTAGATAACATGTAGGTGAATTATGTCATGCGATCCTGTTTAGTTATTCATCATATCTTTGAATTATGTTATGCTATGCTATCCAGTTTAGATAGACATCATATATGTGAAATTATGCCATGCTATCCGTTTTAGTTAAACAATATACATGTCAACTATTTCATGCCCTCTTTTTTCCACACTATCTATTGCACTGTCTCTCATACAATGTCTGTACATTAAACTATGTTTCTTGTTTATCAGCCATTTGAATTGGAGCGGGTGATGCCAGTATCTAGCGGACTAAAAACACGGTCTTCAAATAAAACAGTGCTACCTCTTGGTGGAGATAGCACCCCGGTTGTACATGCACAAGAACCAGCCCTACCACACATAACCCAAACTCTCACAGATTGTACCCCTACTACGATGGACAGAGAACCAGCTTCACCCAATCTAACCCAACCCCAGCCGATAGTAACCCAGTTCCTGTTGACACAGCACCATCTCCACCATAGAGCTCCCAAACAAAAGCAGTTAGTAAGGTAGCTCCAGTGCCCATAGGGCCAGTACTATCACGACGAACCCCAACTCCACCAGTTAGTACGCTTATTCCTGTGGAGGAAGCACAACCAGCTAGTTGTAGTTTAGCATTTATCGCATTTGATATTGTTAAATCGTATGTGCATATCTTCCCATCTTGGAAATATTATACTGAAGATGAAGGAAAATGCCAGTTGCAGGTGTTTGTCCAGGAGTTATGTGTAAGTAATGTTAGTCATGGCAATTACTTTGCTTCGTCCCATACATCCTACGTCCATGATGGTTATAATACAACAAATTTTCCCATTTTTCTCTATAGAGAAGGACCGATTTGGAAACTCAGGATGAGGTAACCTGTGTTAATACCTCTGCTATCTTCAAGAATGCTTGGTGGTAGTATCGGAATTACCTGAAGAAAACGTACTTCACCGGCGAAGAAACTCATCAAATTCCATTACGTTCTCCTGAGACACATTTACTGGACGATGACTGGGAACGCCTTGTTCTGTACTGGTCCCGAGCCAAGAATGTGGTAAGGTCTATGAGCTCATTTTCTATTTTTAAGTATTATATTCTTGCGTCTTACTGTACTCTGTTCATGTAGAACAAGTGCCTAAACCTGAAGAACAACTGTTCTAATTTAAGATTCCATTGCTACCATAGGACATAGATATATGTTTGTTTGATGCTTTTATTATGTACTAGTACTTGGCAATAGAAGACTTGGTAGTTTAATCATGTCCACCTTACTAATGAACTGGTTCACCGAAATGAGTTTCATATACTAGTACATGCTAAAAAATTTATGTGTGTGCTTGTTTCTTCTTTTAGAATGCTGACAGAATATTGGGGAAGAGTGCCTTATTAAGCAACGGTAAAGGAAGTAATGCAGATAAGGTTCAGGATAGTGACACATCCTGTCTTGCTTTAGTGTTGGAGTTATTGGCCACTACCGCTTGCACAAGCTATTCAAACTCACTGTCTGAATCAGTTCAGTTTCTTGAGTCTCAACTACAAGCTGAAAGACATCTATCAGCTGTGCTGCGACAAGAAGCGGAAGGACTGCGGAAGTCCCTGGAGCATTCAGATGCATA
Organism: Triticum aestivum; assembly: GCF_018294505.1. Taxonomy (NCBI): domain Eukaryota; kingdom Viridiplantae; phylum Streptophyta; class Magnoliopsida; order Poales; family Poaceae; genus Triticum; species Triticum aestivum. The sequence continues at coordinate 130,791,276 of NC_057797.1, read as the reverse complement.
CTTTCTTGTGCAACAACAAGCGTTGGAGGATTTTAGCGCCAAACAGGACAAAGCTAATCAGCTTGCTAATCTTATTGCCAACATGGTGGATACCCAGGATAACGTTTCTTGAGCTCTTCTGAACTTGTTTCAATTATGCTCTTGTTTTGCTGCCGCGTTTATTTGCACTGGTGGCCAATTTTGACGGCCAGTGTATATGATATGCTGCTTTGTTCCCTATATTTGCACTGGTGGCGAACTTTGATGCCCAGTGGATGTAATATGTGTAACAATGTTGGGGATATCGCTTATCGGGAACTTATTGGTCGACCCATGATAAGGGGTAAATCGGCCAGTTTATCGGCATATCGGCCGATTTATCATCATATCGGTTGATTTATGGGCCGATATATCTTATCGGTCAGACACTGGTAAGCGATAAATCGGCCGATTTATCGGAATATCGGAAGATATCTTGAACAGTGATGTGTAATAGCCGTGATAGCCTAGCGTTAGTTGCTTGCTTATTTATTTCCTTGTTGTCTTGTTTATTTGTTTGCTTGTAGTCACTGCAGTTCTTTTTCCGTGGTTAACTAGTGGCTGCAATAACCTAATTTTTAAAACTAGGCCACAATAACCATGGGCTAATATTTACTGTAGTGACACTGGGCCTCCTACAGGCCGTAGAAACAGTGGGCCTTCTATGGGCCGTAGAAACAGTAGGCCTTCTACGGGCCGTAGAAACAATGGGCCTTCTACGGGCCGTATCATCAATGGGCCTTATACGGGCCGTATGATCGATTGGCCAAACATGGGCCAATAACAGGTCGCATTATGGCCGTAAACGGGCTAGAGTTGGAATCGTCCGTTCATGGGCCGACCGTAACGGGCCATCGTTAATAGGCCGTATTTGATGGCGCTATGAAAACGGCCCAACGTATTAACGGACCACAAACGGGCCGACTGTAACCACTGGCTAAATTTGGCCCACAAGCAAAAAATGACAGTAACGGGCCGTAAGTAAACGAATGCTGGAAATGAGCCCAAGAATAAATGGGCTCTGAGAAGGACGAAAGATAACATGGGCTGGAAACGGCCCAACGGAATAACGGGCCGTTAATGGGTATAAAGTGATACATTGTTCATTACGGGCCAGTTTCACCACGGGCCGTTAATGGGTGTAAAGTGATACACTGTTCATTACGGGCCAGTTTCACCATGGGCCGTTAATACGCCAAGAGTTACCTAGGGCCTCATATGGGCCGACAGACGTCATGGGCCATACATGGGCCAGAAGTGAAAACGGGATGGAATCATATTGGATGGCCCAGATGACGCTACTGGGCCTAATTCGGATAGGGCGTAACAGGCCTTGGGTTAGCGGGCTGTAAATGGGCTATATGCGAACAGGCCGTTAACAGGCTTTCCATGGGCCGGCCCGCCACCTTTTGACCAAGTCAAACGGGCTGGCCTTTTCACAGTAATGGGCCTCTGTTGGGTCGTGCCACGTGTCGACGTATCATAGGCGCCTTTCGTCCAATGAGTGGTTGACATCTGTCCCAACAATGAGCCGACATGTGTTTCCTCCAGCCAATGATGATTTTACACGTGGAAAATCCCCATTGGTCGGGGCTGTTAACGGGTTATCGGATCCAAAACCCGACCTGATAGCTTAACGGTGTTCCGTTACGGTGGATGCCATGTGTCGGTCACCCTTGACGAAAGCACTTATGTGACGCGCGATTTATCGTCATGGAAGTGGACACTTCCGTGATGATAATTTTGGTAATGTCATGGAACACTTCTACGACAGCACAGGTATGACTATCTTGATTCTGTCATAAATTTGTCATGGATGTACATGCATGACAAAAAAGCAACCTACTGTGACAAACACGTATCATCATGGAAGTGTATTTTTTTGTAGTGCCGCCACCTCGCCTCGCCTCGCATTAGATCAATCCTCAAACATTGTATGATTAGTATCTAATTAAATTGTGGGTTGGGAAGTAGATGAGGTAGTACCTATTACCTGTTTTATTATCAAATCCTTGGGAGTTACTTCTACGTTGCCTATATTGCCATGCTATGCTAGTAGACGTGGATTGGGTGAGTGTATCCATGACAGATGTGAGATTTTTAATTAATGGTTTATTTAAGGTGGCAACTTTAATACACATCTGGGTGGATTGAGGCACCTAGGTATTCCAGTGATTGCCTGTTTTTCTTTATGGACTGCCACCCAGGCTCAAAGGGATCATGAGATTATTCATACTAGAAACTTCCGTGTGCAGCCACAAGCTACTATGGGCACTGGAATAGTTGATTGAGTTTTGCGAACTCTTACAGTGGTAGACTAGCAGATGTAGGGGAAAGTAGGTGTAACGGTCTACCCGATCGTAAGGTGCTAGCGCTTCTGAAAGACTATGTCTCGGTCATCTATTTCTCAAACACCATATAGTGCGAGAATCCCAATGGAGGAGATCGAGTCTTGTGGGGAAAAGTGCGCAAACCTCTGTAGAGTGTATAAACTAATCATGATTATCCGTGTCCCCGATTATGGACGTCTTGAGTATCTAGTACTTGGATTATCATGTGAATCTCATCATGTGACTTTAATTAATTTTGTTGGGTTTTAATGATGATGTTTAATTGGGATTGAGAGGGTGTCTACGCTCTCAATGTTTAACAACTACCATGTTAGTTAACTAAAATTTATTCCTTTGCAGTAGGGAAAAACTGGCTTTACGCAAAAATGTAACCATAGAGCTTTCCACCAGCCATATATGCATGTAGTATAGCCTATTTCTGTTCATTACCCTCTATGTGTTACTTTGCCATCATATTCCATGTGCTGACCCGTTTCGGGCTGTAATGTTCATGTTGCAGACTTTTCAGACGACGAGTAAGGAGCCTTAGGTCGTGGTTCTATACTCAGTGATGCCGTTGGAGTTGATGGACTCACTTATCTTCCAAGCCTTCCGCTGTTATCGTTATTAGATGGCCTTAAGCCATATTATTTGTAATAAGTTCTCTTTTGAGACACTCGTTGTAATAAGTGTGTGATTGCTACTCTGTTATAAATCCTTCAAGTATTGTGCGTGTTAGCATTACTGATCCAAGGATGACACTGAAGCACAGAGATCAGAATGTTTGAGGTCTGGTCACTACAAGATGGTATAAGAGCACATGCTGACTGTAGGACACGACCACTAAGCTAAACCCCTAGATCACTACTCACTCTTCTCATTTCTGACTCCTCATCTTTTCTACTCTTTTACGATGTGGATGCAAGGAACAAGTTCACGCAACCGGATGAAGATGCACCCTTTGGACGCCACCTGAAGGAAGTCACTAAGTACGTGAACATCGGAGTACCAAGCTTCACCGGGACCTACAACGCCACTTTACCCGAGGAGGAGTGCTGGATGATTCAAGTTCAAGTTCCAGGAAGGACGTTCGCACCAGTCACCGAGCCCATAGAGTTTTCCTTTAATGCACCAACCTGGAGTCTAGGAAAGAGCATGGCAGCCCACATCGCCATGGGATGTATTGGAGAAGTTTACCGCAATGATCTCAAGGATACTATCTACCAGATTTGTGGGCATCGAGATGAGCACTGGGAAATGATCAGCACCAAGAAGGATATATCAATCATAGCTTTTATCTAGGAATTAAACCAGCACATTCGACGTCAAGAGAACCAGATGTGCGCATGCGTGTTAGATCTGAAGAAGGCGATGACAAGAATCACGGAGCTGGAGGAAGAACTCAAGGCTACACGTGAAGATTATGAGGAGGAAATCGTTGTACTAGTGGAGAAGAATGACGACCTGATTAAGAAGATCGGAATATTCATGGGAGACCCCACACCAGTAGAAGAAGACGAAGAACCCAAGGAGATTCGCCCGGAAAACTACATCATCATCAACGACACCGACTTTGACTTGAGTGATGATGACTTTGAAGACGAAGCTGGAGCAGATATCATGGAGTCTACAACCGAGGAATATTTCTAGTAGACCACCACATCAGTAGTAGTATTCCACCATGTAAATAGAGTAGTCCAAGCACTTTTGCGATAGTTAGACCGATTGTATGCCCTTGTTTGATTGACTGAGGGAAATGTTTGTGTTTGTCTCATGTGCATATGGGTCGTGTTTTCTCTTTAGACCTCATTCTATTCTAATCTCTCCCCTCTAAACCCACCAGATGCCTCCGAGACGTGACAATGGATTTGCTTTCCCACCGGAGCTCACTCAGTTGATCCAGCAGCAGAATGCGTTGATGCAGTTGCTAGTCCAGAATCAGAATCAGGGGAACAACAACAACAACAACCCACCATCACCACCACCTGTTGATCACTTAACCCATTTCCTTAGACTGAATCCGTCGGTGTTCTCCAGTAGCACCGAGCCTATAGTAGCAGATGATTGGCTCCGCAAGATTGGAAGGGAGTTAACCACTACAGGATGTACTGACGCTGAGAAGGTGCGTTTTGCTGCACACCAGTTGGATGGACCAGCAGCATCATGGTGGGAGAATTACACTGTCACCTACCCTATAGGCATGGTGACATGGGATCAATTTCAGCAGGCTTTCCGTACAGCCCATGTTTCAGCAGGAATTATGGCCATGAAGAAGCGTGAGTTTCGCAACTTGCGCCAAGGAGGACGGGTAGTTGGCCAATATGTGGATGACTTTAGTAAGTTAGCACGTTATGCCCCAGATGACGTTGCTATGGATGCAGCTAAGCAGGAGAAGTTTCTGGAAGGACCGAGTGATGAGTTGAGCATGCAGTTGATGGTAGAAACTTTTAACAACTACCAGCAGTTGGTAGATCGTGCTCTGATGATAGAAGGGAAGCAGCAGCAGATTGAGAACCGCAAGAGGAAGTATGGACAAGGGAAATACAATTCAGGAGCTCAGCAGAAGCCACGATTACCCCGAAAACGGGAGGACATTTCTAGCATACCCATGGAGGAGGGAGTTCGCATAATCATAATGGCCCCAAGAACGGTAATGGGAATGGGGGAAGCAACGGTCAGAACCGTACCAACCCATCAACCCCAGCCAAGAGAGACCTGAGTCAAGTCACTTGTTATAAGTGTCAGAAGACCAGACATTATGCCAATGAATGTCCTAAAGCCCAGAATGGAAATGGCAATGGAAGCTCTGGGAAGAAGCCAAACCCTTTCAACAGGGGACAGGTGAACCACGTTAACGTGGAGGAGGTTGAAGCCCAGCCAGATGCAGTAATAGGTAAGTTTTTGGTTAAGTCATTTACTGCAATCGTTCTTTTCGATACTGGTGCATCGCATTCACACATATCAAGGGGATTTGTGCATAAGTATAAACTGCCCACCAAGGTAATTAGAACACCTATGTTAGTAAGCTCACCAGGAGCGGAGTATATGGCTAGTAAAGGATGTTTTCAAGTGCCATTGAGTATAGGTAGGCATGTGTTTCCCTCGGATTTAATCATTTTGGAATCGCAAGGTTTGGATGTAATTCTGGGTATGGATTGGCTATCGATGTATGAAGGAAACATCGATTGCGCCAGTAAGTTGATTTTGCTTACCACCCCAGAAGGAAGAAGGATCAAGTATGTCTCACGGCATGAGCCAAAGAGGACACAAGTAAATTCCCTATCAGGAGTTGTACAGGAGGAAGTACCGGTGGTAAAGGATTTTCCGGATGTATTTCCAGAAGAATTTTCCGGCATGCCAACGGATAGAGACATTGAGTTTTTGATTGAGCTTTTGCTAGGCACAGGACCAATATCTAAGAGACCGTATAGAATGCCTGCAAAGGATTTGGAGGAAATTAAGAAGCAGATTAAGGAGTTACTGGATAAGGGATATATTCGCCCAAGTTCGTCACCTTGGGGATCACCAGTACTTCTAGTGGAAAAGAAGGATGGATCGTTAAGGATGGTTGTTGATTATCGAGGATTGAATGAAGTGACGATCAAGAATAAGTACCCACTACCGATGATAAATGATTTGTTTGACCAATTGCAAGGAGCTAAGGTATTTTCCAAGACCGATTTGCGATCAGGATACCATCAGTTGAAGATTCGAGAGTAGGACATACCTAAGACAGCTTTTACCACAAGGTATGGGCTGTATGAGTATACCATTATGTCCTTTGGTCTGACTAATGCACCTGCTTATTTTATGAACATGATGAACAAAGTGTTTATGGAGTTTTTGGATAAGTTCATCATAGTATTCATTGATGATATTCTGGTTTACTCGAAGGATGAAGAAGAACATAAAGAACATTTGCGTTTGGTACTTGGTAAGCTCAGAGAACATCAGTTATACGCCAAGTTCAACAAACGTGAGTTTTTGTTGAAGGAAGTTGGATTCCTCGGACATGTTATATCCGGAGAAGGAATAGCAGTAGATCCCACCAAAGTTGTCACTGTGACAAATTGGGAAGCCCCAACAGCAGTTGGAGAGATCCGGAGTTTTCTTGGGCTCGCGGGATACTACCGGAGATTCATTGAAAATTTCTCGAAGATTGCAAAACCTATGACAGAGTTGTTGAAGAAGGATACCAAGTTCAAATGGACTGAGGAATGTGAGGCCAGTTTCCAGGAGTTGAAGAAACGTTTGGTTACATCGCCAGTGTTGATTCTGCCAGATCAGCGCAAGGATTATGAAGTATATTGCGACGCTTCACGTCGAGGACTTGGAGCAGTGCTTATGCAGGAGGGAAGAGTTGTTTCTTATGCCTCACGATAGCTTAAGCCCCATGAGTTGAATTATGCTACACACAACTTGGAGTTAGCAGCCGTAGTGCACGCATTAAAGATGTGGAGACATTTTCTCATCGGAAACCATTGTGAGGTGTACACGGATCACAAGAGTTTGAAGTACATCTTCACGCAGAAGGAGTTGTATCTCAGGCAAAGGAGATGGTTGGAGCTCATCAAGGATTATGATATGAGATTACATTATCATCCCAGAAAGGCTAACATAGTAGCTGACGCATTGAGCCGCAAGAGCCAGGTCAACACACTAATGACCGGAGAGTTACCAAAGGAGTTAGCCGAAGATCTTCATGACCTATGTTTGGAGATAGTTCCGAGAGGCTATGTAGTAGCATTGGAGATTCAGTCTACTCTGATGGATAAGATCACAAATGCTCAGAAGACCGACAAGGAGATTGCCACCATAAAGGAGAAGATGAGCAAAGGAAAAGTTAAAGGATTTCGTGAGGATGAACACGATACCTTATGGTTTGAGGACCGCGTTTATGTGCCTAATGACCCGGAGATCAGGAAGTTAATTCTGCAAGAGGCCCATGATTCGCCGTACTCGATTCACCAAGGAAATACCAAGATGTATTTGGATTTGAAAGACACTTTCTGGTGGACCGGAATGAAGAAGGATATTGCAGAGTATGTAGCAGTTTGTGATGTATGTCAGAGAGTAAAGGCAGAGCATCATAAGCCAGCAGGATTGCTATATCCATTGCCGATACCGGAATGGAAGTGGGATACGCTAGGCATGGATTTTATCATGGGATTACCCAGGACCGGTTCAGGCTATGACTCGATATGGGTTGTTGTCGATCGTTTGACGAAGGTAGCTCATTTCATCCCAGTGAAGACCACTTACACCAGTGCTAAGTTGGCAAAGATATACATGACCAGGATCGTATGTCTGCATGGAGTTCCGAGAAGCATTGTATCAAATAGAGGAACCCAGTTCACCTCAAAGTTCTGGAATCAGTTGCATGAAACTTTGGGTACCAGACTAGAGTTCAGTAAAGCTTTTCATCCGCAGACCAATGGATAGACCGAGAGAGTCAATCAGATTTTGGAGGATATGCTGAGAGCTTGTGCGTTAGATTATGGATCTAGTTGGGATGACAACTTGCCATATGCGGAGTTCTCTTATAACAATAGTTATCAATCCAGTTTGAAGATGGCCCCTTTTGAAGCCTTGTACGGAAGACGGTGCAGAACACCATTGTCGTGGGACGAAGTTGGAGACCGCCAGTTGTTTGGACCAGATTTGATTAAGGAGTCTGAACAGAAGGTGAAGTTGATTCGCGATAGACTCAAGGTAGCCCAGTCCAGGCAGAAGAGCTATGTAGATTCTAAACGCAAGGAGATAGTTTACGAAGCCGGAGATAGAGTTTATCTTCGTGTATCTCCACTTCGAGGAGTTAAGTGCTTTCGAGTTAAGGGAAATTTAGCGCCATGTTTTGTGGGACCATACAAAGTTTTGGAACGCATGGGAGAAGTTGCTTATAAGTTAGAATTACCCGAGGGATTGTCGGGAGTTCACAACGTGTTCCACGTTTCCCAGTTGAAGAAGTCCCATGCAGAAATGGCGGATATACCGCTGATGGATACAGTGCCGCTGGAAGCGATTCAGTTGGATAGTGATTGACCTATGAGGAGAAACCAGTTAAGATTCTCGAGTATGCCAGCCGAGTCACCCGCAGTAAGGTTATCAAGTTTTGCAAAGTTCAGTGGACCCACCACACCGAGGATGAAGCCACCTGGGAGCGAGAGGAAGATTTGCTGAAGGACCACCCTCACCTATTTTCTAACCAACCCGAATCTCGAGGGCGAGATTCATCTTAAGGGGGGTAGGTTGGTAACATCCCAAAATTTTAATCTAGAATGTTATACATTAGATCATAACTGCATATCATATTTTTTATTTGCTTTTGGCCTGATCCAGAAATTCTACGCAACTCAAGGACCCACGGAGAGAGTTGGGGATTTCGTTATTTTCAAATTTGAGTTTTTCTCAAATTTTGAAAATAGGATCATTTGATTTTATTTTTTTTATCTTCAATTATTTACATTATAGAAATATGAGAGAGGGAATAAAATGACTTTCCCAAAATAAAGAAATATTGAGGATTTAATAAAAAATCAAATAAGATTTTATTTTGGAGTTTTTGGCTAGTTTATTTGAATTTAGGAAAAAATTGCACGTTTTTCAAAACTGCATTTTAGGGCCAAGAAAATGTTCATCTCATTCTAAATATTTTATTTAGACGGTGAAAATTTATTTTGGCATTTTTATAATTTTATTTTATTTTCTAGAATTTTTCTTAGTTTCGACGGAATTGCTTTAAAAAAATTGTTCGCGCGCCCGACTGGGTCGAAGGCCCAGTCGAGCCGGGCCAAGCCCGCTTGCCGCCGTCTCCCGCACCGGCTCGGGACCGGATTCCTGAGCGAAGTCGCCGCCACCGCCCGAGTCCGAGAGGAGCACGCCTCCCTAGACGTCCCTTCCCCAAGACACCTCGCCCCCCACCCATAAATACCCGCCGCTGCCACCCCACCCCGCCACCTCGCCCCGCCCCGCCTCCCGCAGCCGCCGCACGCCGCCGCAGCCGCCGCACGCCGCTGCTTGCCGCGCCGCTCGCCGCCGCCTGCCGCCGCCGATGCCACCCCACCCCGCCGGAGCCCCGAGTGCCGCCGAAACCGATTTGGTTTTTTACAAAACCCTAGGTTTTTTTATTAGATTGGTTTAGTGGTTCTTTTATTTAGCGAGCGTTCGCTCATTTGTTCGTTTTAACGGACGAGTTCACCGTTTAGTTTCAGATAACGAACGTTCGTTCGTTAATCTATTCGTCAGTTTGTCTTTTTCTTGGATTTTCTGCGATTATTTCTGATCCGATTTTTGTTTTAGTTTAACTTTTCGCTCGTTTATCAGAATCAGGCTATTCAAGCGCCTAGAGTTTCGTCTCGAAACCCTCTTCTCGTTTAACCAACTCAAACAAGTTTTTGCTTCTATAAAATTTGACTCAGATCCAGATTAGTAATCGAAGCTTGTTTTCTCTTGTCGTTTGACTTTCATTGCTTCATTTGATTTGTTTCTTTTTGCAAACCGGAGTTCTTAAGTTGAAATTTCTGGTTAGATATTTTATTTGAGTTTTACTTGTGCATTAGATGAGTACTTACTGTATGCTTGTTTGCTTGTTGCAATAGAGTACCCGAAGTGCGCCGCTTGCTACTTCGAATCTCTAGGTTTTGCTGATCATCAGCAAGGCAAGTAACACTTTGATCATACCTCTTACTACCCAGTTTTATTGCATTAGATCAATCCTCAAACATTGCATAATTAGGATCTAATTAAATTGTGGGTTGGGAAGTAGATGAGGTAGTACCTATTACCTGTTTTATTATCAAACCCTTGGGAGTTACTTCTACGTTGCCTATATTTCCATGCTATGCTAGTAGACTTGGATTGGGTGAGTGTATCCATGACAGATGTGAGATTGTTATTTAATGGTTTATTTAAGGAGGCAACTTTAATACACATCTGGGTGGATTGAGGCACCTGGGTATTCCAGCTATTGCCTGTTTTTCTTTATGGACCGCCACCCAGGCTCAAAAGGATCATGAGATTATTCATACTAGAAACTTCCGTGTGCAGCCACAAGCTACTATGGGCTCTAGCATAGTTGATTAAGTCATGCGAACTCTTACAGTGGTAGACTACCAGATGTAGGGGAAAGTAGGTGTAATGGTCTACCCGATTGTAAGGTGCTGGCGCTTCTGAAAGACTATGTCTCGGTCATCCATTTCTCAAACACCATGTAGTGCGAGAATCCCAATAGAGGAGATCGAGTCTTGTGGGAAAAAGTGCGCAAACCTCTGCAGAGTGTATAAACTAATCATGATTAGCCGTGTCCCCGGTTATGGACGTCTTGAGTATCTAGTACTTGGATTATCATGTGAATCTCATCATGTGACTTTAATTAATTTTGTTGGGTTTTAATGATGATATTTAATTGGGATTGAGAGGGTGTCTACGCTCTCAATGTTTAACAACTACCATGATAGTTAACTAAAATTTATACCTTTGCAGTAGGGAAAAACTGGCTTTACGCAAACCTGTAACCATAGAGATTTCCACCAGCCATATATGCATGTAGTATAGCCTATTTCTGTTCATTACCCTCTATGTGTTACTTTGCCAGCATATTCCTTGTGCTGACCCATTTTGGGCTGCAACGTTCATGTTGCAGACTTTTCAGACGACGAGTAAGGAGCCTTAGGTAATGGTTCTATACTCACTGATGCCGTTGGAGTTGATGGACTCACTTATCTTCCAAGCCTTCCGCTGTTATCGTTATTAGATGGCCTTAAGCCATATTATTTGTAATAAGTTCTCTTTTGAGACACTCGTTGTAATAAGTGTGTGATTGCAACTCTGTTATAAATCCTTCAAGTACTATGCGTGTCAGCATTACTGATCCAGGGATGACACTGAAGCACAGAGATCAGACTGTTTGAGGTCTGGTCGCCACAGAATCATTATGGCAGTCATGAAGGCCACATGCGTTGCTACTCCTCTGTCAGTTAGACGTACATATAGGCGGGTTACTTTTTGTGAGACTACACTCAACATTTGCGGTGCGTTGTTTCGCTGACTGAGCCGCCGGGATCGTGTTAAGCCGCCTCTGCTGTGTCGAGCCACTCCTGCTATATTGAGCCGCTCCTGCTGTGTTGAGCCGCTGGGTTATTAATCAGGTGATATCTCTCTAAATATATTTTGTTAGCACATATTGTTTTTGTCAAAAAACAACAACTTTGATCTGTATATTTTTGTATATAGGATGGTTATTCACTACAAATGTGGTTTATACCACGGGTATGGAGCACGGCGGGCTAATAATATTCCATCCGGTGATAATTCGTGACATATTACCCGATGAATGGACGCGCACAAGCCGCCGCCCTTGCGACCCGGTCTACATCGACTTACCGGGATCACGTTTGCTCGTTGTTCGATGGACATGCGCAAATCGCCACCCCTGTGGCTTGATCTACATCAACTAGCCATGACCATGCCTGCAATTAACTCGCCTATCCGCACGGCTTACTGTGCCTGTGATTAACTCGCCCATCCGAACGACTTATTGCGCCTGTGATTAACTCACCCATCCGCACTGGCTTACAACACCGCGACTGACTCATCAGTCTGCTCCCGCGGTCGACTTGCCCGTGATTAACTTCAAACATCACCATAGTGATCACCAACTCTGCGGCGGATAATTTCCGGCCTAACATATCAGGTGAAATCCATCCAGTATATTTTTATATGACATATTGCTTTCTTTTAGAGCGATTACTCTGTCTTGTGAGGTTCTCCAATGCAGGACAAGTTATATCACTAAGCTATTGAAGGTCTCATACCGGTTTATATCACGGTCAAATATGGAGAGTCTCAAGCCAACTCCTCGAGTAATCTTAAGACTCGGGGGCTACGATGACATGACTCGGGAACTTCGGGTCATTGGAGGGAATGATAACCCGGTTCCGGAGGACACCGTCATATTGATGAAAATTTAAAGGCCGTCAGAAAATTGTCTGTTCAAAATAAAGATTCCGATTTAAAATCCAGTTCAAGAGACATCTCTCTCCCGCAAAGCTTTGAAGCTCTCAAATCCGGCTCAAACATCCAGCTCAAGGTAAATTTATCTCTTACAAAGCTTTTAAGCTCTCAAATCCGGTTCAAACATCTGGCTCAAGGACAATCTGTCTCCCACAAAGTTTTGAAGCTTTCAAATCCGGTTTAAAGTTTCGGTTCAAAAAGAATTAATCTCTCGCAAGATTCGAGTTCTTCGAAAAAATTAAAGGTTGCCAAAGAGAACTTGTTGCCATGATGCGTGGTTCAAACATGGGTATCCTGGCTTACGGCTTACCTTATTATGGTCACTTGGGGGCTTCCTGCTCATCGAGCATAGCTGTCAGTACCCTCTTGATCGGTGCGATGCCAAAATTTATATGGTCACTTGGGGGCTTCCTGTTCAAACATAGGTCGTATTCAAACCAAAGAGAACATAGCTATCGGTACCCTCTTGATCGGCACACTACCAAACTCACTAGGGGGCTTCTTGATCGTATTCGAATCATAGCTTAACCCCTTTTGGGTCCGACTTGGATCGTATTCGAATCAGGGTCATTAAAAACCTCTCAAGGTCATTTGGGGGCTTCCTGTTCAAACATAGGTAGTATTCGAACCAAAGAGAACATAGTTGTCGGTACCCTATTGATCGGCGCAACGCCAAAGCCATTGGGGGCTACAGGATCGTATTTGAATCCTAGCTTAACCCCTTTGGGACTGTTTACTGATCGTATTCGAATTAGAAACCTCGATTTTTATTTGGTTTAAGTTTTTGCAAACAATCTTTGGTTTTGTCTTGAGACTTTTTTGTTCAGATCTAAGTATAAGTGTGGTTTCGTTTAAACCCGGCTTGGCTTTGGACGATAAGTCGCCAGCATATGAAAATCATCATATATTTGGAAGTATTGGCTTCTAAGGATTGGATTATCACCCTTACTTCACAAGTCATGTAAACTGGCAGTACAAATTCAATATCACAATGGTTATATGTGGGATATTATGACCCGCCCTGTGGTAAACTGCCAAGGGATCTTGTGATCTACTTGTGTGCAGGATAAGACTACATTTGGGTGGTTACCCGCCCTGGCCTTTGAAGTTAAGTCGCCAGGGCATGTGTTGTTTAAACTCTATGCAGGATTTACAAAGCTATGACTTACATAAATGATTAAGTTCCAGCTCATCGTCAAAGATTGAAATTGGTGTCTCAAAAGGGTTATCAATTCTTGATTTTCTCAAAGGCTATAAGACACCAGGTTATAAAAATTCTGGTTTACAATGGAGGCGTATTAAATCGTCATCGGCCAAGAGCCATCGGGTATTTAAACTCCGGGTTTACTTATCAATAGATGAGGTATTCAAAGTTGCTTTGGCACAATGGCTATTATTTTATCAATGGATATGATTTGTTCTACAATGGAAAGAATAGTCCCGAGTCGCTGCAGGCTTACAACCCGGCACGTGGGGGCTACATTATTTAAATTGAGAATACATCAAATATGCAAGTCCCATGTCAATACCAGCATGCACCATGGCACTTGGGGGCTAATGCAAAGTCATTTTTTGCTCAACTTATTGAAGACCCGACTCATCACATTCTAAATGAGCCGGCCTTTGGGGGCTACCAATTGCTCCTGTCAAAAATTCAAGGTACACAAGCCTCAGTCCATTACATTGAAAGATCCACTACTCAGTTGGTAGAGTACAAAGCTCTTAACCTTATGGACGTGGGTTCAAGCCCCATGGTAGAGATTACGTCATATGATGTTATTGTCAATGAATTATATACAAAGTCCCAGCTTAGTAATATCTTACTGAGCCGGCCCTTGGGGGCTACACGTTGCTGCTCCAGTTTACATGATCATATTTACAAAGTCCCTGCTCATTATTGCATAATGACCCGGCCCTTGGGGGCTACACTGGTTGAAGTTTTATGAGCACAAGGAAATTACAAAGTCCCAGGTTGCTGCAAGCATGACAAACCCGACACTTGGGGGCTACAGATGATATACATTTAAGGGGGGGAATCTTCAAATTCTCAGTTTTGAACATATCAAATTAACCCGGTGTTTGCAACAATCATGATCCGGTGTCACCAATAATTATGACCCGGCGTCGGCAATAGTTATGACCCGGTTCTATCAATATTTACAAGCCGACAATTTGGGTTATGATAAACCGGCAAGTTTTACCTCTTCAAGCCAGCTGAAAGTCAGATGAGTATTTCAAGTCCAATATGTTTTAAGCCGGCACTTTGGAAGCTGATTCAAGTGGATTATTTCTTACAATATTTCTCTACAAGAGACCAATGCCAGCTAATTGACTCTGAAGCTGGCCTATTGACCCGAATTTCTTAAAAGAAGTATCTGGATTTTTTGCATTCACAAAGTTTGAACATATCTACTAAAGGAGATTTTCTATGGGTTCATGGGCATGTATCAAGAAGGAAATGACAAAGATTTAAAAGATGATCAGGTGCCGGCTTACAAAAATTTAACCCGGAGTACAACCTATCAAGTTTGTTATTGTGTTTATTTTACAGGATCAGTTTAACATGGATAAATCCAAATTAAACTGGGGGCTAATGTTGGGGATATACCCCGCGGTATGACCCGGCCAGAATTGGCGACTCACTGGTGACCTGCCCGGAGCTTGGCGATTTACAGATAAACTGCTCGATCTTGGCGACTCATTAGTAACCCGGCGGGTGGGTCAGATGGACAATAAAGGCCCAAAGCCCAGAAGGTCGGCTCACGTTATGATGGGCCGGATTAAGGGGAAAGGGATGACGAATATTTCCTCTACAAGGAAGCAAGACCCGGACTTGTAATCAACTTGTAAGAGAAGATAGACTAGTCCTAGTCCTACTAGGACTCCACATGTAACCCGCCCCTCTAACTTATATAAGGAGGGGCAGGGCTCCCCGAGAGGGACAGGCAACAAGAAACAATCTCTAGGGCAAGACACAAAGGGGGAGCCGGCTTATGCGGCGACTCTCTCACGAGCATAATGAGATCTAGCCACAAACAACATGTAGGGTGATACGTCTCCGTCATATCTACTTTTCCAAACAATTTTGCCCTTGTTTTGGACTCTAATTTGTATGATTTGAATGGAACTAACCCGGACTAACGCTATTTTCAGCAGAATTACCATGATGTTGTTTTATGTGTAGAAAAGAAATATTCTCGGAATGACCTGAAACTCCACGGGAGGTCTTAGAAAAAACAATAAAAAAATCCTCGCCAAATATGAAGACCAGGGGGCCCACACCCTTTCCACGAGGGTGGGGGGCGCCCTCCCCCTAGGGCGCGCCCCCCTACCTCGTGGGCCCCCTATTGACCCTCCGACGCCAACTCAAACTCTATATATTTGCTTTCAGAGAGAAAAAATCAGAGAGAAGAAATCATCGCGTTTTACGATACAGAGCCGCCACCAAGCCCTAAAACCTCTCGGGATGGCTGATCTGGAGTTCGTTCGGGGCTCCGGAGAGGGAGATTCCTCGCCGTCGCCATCATCAACCATCCTCCATCACCAATTTCATGATGCTCACCGCCATGCGTGAGTAATTCCATCGTAGGCTTGCTGGACGGTGATGGGTTGGATGAGATTTATCATGTAATCAAGTTAGTTTTGTTAGGGTTTGATCCCTAGTATCCACTATGTTCTGAGATTGATGTTGCTATGACTTTGCTATGCTTAATTCTTGTCACTAGGGCCCGAGTGCCATGATTTCAGATCTGAACCTATTATGTTTTCATTAATATATGTGAGTTCTAGATACTATCTTGCAAGTCTATAGTCACCTACTATGTGTTATGATCCGGCAACCCTGAAGTGACAATAATCGGGACCACTCCCGGTGATGACCATAGTTTGAGAAGTTCATGTATTCACTATGTGCTAATGCTTTGTTCCGGTTCTCTATTAAAAGGAGGCCTTAATATCCCTAAGTTTCCAATAGGACCCCGCTGCCATGGGAGGGTAGGACAAAAGATGTCATGCAAGTTTTTTCCATAAGCATTTATGACTATATACGGAATACATGCCTACATTACATTGACGAACTGGAGCTAGTTCTGTGTCACCCTATGTTATGACTGTTACATGAACCGCATCCGACATAATTATCCATCGCTGATCCGGTGCCTACGAGTTTTCCATATGCTGGTTTACGCTTATTTACTTTCCCGCTGCTACTGTTACAATCACTACAAAATACCAAAAACATAATTTTTGCTGTCTTTACTTTTGTTGCCGCTACCACCACTATCATTTATTTAAGGACAGTAAAACTGAGCCTAAACCGAGCTCTCTCAGCGATCTGCGTTTCTGACCATCTGTTTTCATGATCTGGACATTTCCGGCCGTCGGATCTCGTGTGTATATCCATCTATCCCGCATCTGTCAAAAACTGGCCCAACTGTCCTGTGGGTTGCTACTCTAGAGACCAAAACGAAGGCCTCTGGTAAATTGGGCCATCGGCCGGCCCATTATACAGACGAGCGACCATGTCCATCGTGTCCAGAAGACCGGTTGCTGCGAGAGAAAAAAGGGGATCAGACAGAGGAGGGGATCGATGCAGCCACTGCGGGTGATGCGGGGATCGCTAGTCCAGTCAACGCGGGCGATCGATCTACAAAGGACAAAGGAGGGGATCCAGCCGACGCAGCTGATTCAAGCCGACCCTTCGTCTGCAAGAAACTGCTCCACGGAGATTTCAAGGGCGCAATTATTCTTCAGTTTTTGTGCACAATTCATGGCGGGGGTGATGTGCATCTCCTTTCCTCTACCTCCGGGTACAGGTCTGTGTATATATATATGTGTTACCTCCCCTACCAAGCCAATACTCCCGCAGCAGAGCATGAACCATGATGCTCGTCTAGATCCCTATATCTCTGTTCAGTTCATGTAAGATTCTTCCAGCAAGCAATTATATATCATAATATGCTCTCATTCCAAAAATTCAACATACAGATTCCTTGTTTTTTTTGCGGGTGAGATTCCTTGTTGTCCTTTTACATAATCAGCTGCATGATTCTTTTCCCTACCACTGGTGGCTTCAAGTGTCACCTGCAAGTATTTTTTTTCTTCATAAATATTTAGATGGAGATTGCTTTCTTTCTTTGGGCTATCCCTTCAATTGTCACAGAGAACAAATCGTTATTTTTATCCAGGACTACCAAGTTAAAAGTAGTCAGATATCATTTTGTTTCGTTGAGCGAATTGGTTATGTGAATCTAAATTGATGTGTTTGTTTGACTAATGCAGGTGCATACATTCCTCAAGAATATTGGCCGGTGAACCAAGCCTTATTGAGAAATTAGTTAGCCTCTCCATGGCTCAGGCGGAATATTCGATTCGTAAATGTATGTGGTGTGCTTTCATTCTTCAACTATGTGGTCAGGAAACTATACCCTCACAGTTGGCAAATTCAGGCACCCTCATATTCTCCATTTTTTATTCTAGCTGAGCTTTTGCGTCACAGCAACAGAACACTTACATGCTGAAGATGTTAGTATTTTGCAAAAAAAATTGTGCATTGAAGATTAGTTATGATATTTTCGGTTCCACACTATTGTTTGGTAATTTTTTAACGCCTTTAATTTGATTAGTTATGATATTTTCGGTTCCACACTATTGTTTGGTAATTTTTTAATGCCTTTAATTTGATAAAAGGGACATCGTGTATTCTCACAAAAAAACTATGAGTTCATTGGTGTATGAGAGCATGCCGGTTCATTTTTAACAAAATCGGGAGCAGAATGCTCCTTAACTTGAAAAACATAGATGTACAAGATTTTTTTTTTCAAAATGTGTTGATGGGACAGAAACCCATAATTGTATGTTTCCATCTCCGGCCTATGGGCGTCCTTCCCAGTAAAAGAGGTTTTGCATCCCTTGGTTATAATTCTGGTTTTAGTACTTAACATTCTCTCCACTTACATTATTGGTTATTTACTGGATCATGTGAAATCTACTCATAATTAGACACCAAATCATCATGTAGCATAATTCCTTGAATCACACTGTATTGTTGCTATGTTAACAATGCCTCGTGGAAGCTTGCCAATATCAAATACTTAACTTATGAATTTCCTTCCTTTTCCGGTTCATAACTATGTGAATTGTGTGAAACTGCAACCACATTCTTCCATGTCTGCTCTTCTGAATTATGAACACTGCAATGACTCTTCTAAGGTGTTCACGTTGCTTGGTATTTTCATTTGTTATTATGATGATAGTTGTGCTAAAATAGGCAGCTCAGCTATTGCTTAGATCATTGTTAATTACTATTTCCTTTATAAGAAAATTTCACCAAGTAATCTATATAATATGCATTCACAGGTTATATATTGAATATCTGAATGGACCTTTCCTTCTTGTGATACTAGCAAGACAGTGTAGCCATTTGATTAAAGGAAACATGATTTAACTTGTGAAGCTGAGCACCCAAACAGGATTTAATTTGTGAAGCTGAGCACCCAAACAGGATTTAACTTGTGAAGCTGAGCACCTAGCACCATAAAAAATTGGGACAAATATAAAACCAACATGTAGTGAACTATTGTCAGAATGCATGGGTATTATCAGTACAACCCACTGTAAGTGAGCTTAAAGGGCCAGCTTTTCATTGATCAATGATTGAGATCTGTCTTCACATGTGAACATTCAGAATTTGAGTTATTTATTTCACTAATACAAATTTGTTATGTGTTTACCACGGACATGTGTGTAAATTAAAAGAAAACGTCCTTATTTATGTTGAGTAATTTCGTACAAGGAACATCTTTTATACTTGTATAAGTCTTATGAGTATGATGACACACCAACAATCTGATCTTTCAGTGTAATTTTTAGATTGCTCAGAAAGAAACACCTAACATATAACTGATAGAACATAAGCATTACTTATTTCCCTACCATAGTGGTACCATGTAAGACACTATCTACAACTGTTGAGATGTGATTGCATCCTAATGTTATTGTCACTTCAGTTCTCTGCTTTGAAATCCGAAGTTTGAGAACCTCATAACCCTAGGAGGTAATCTTTATCAAAACAAACAAACAAACTACAAAGGTAAATTGACAAAATGTTGCATTGTACTCATAGATATATTTTGTTTCCTCTTTATGGTCCCCAAAGAGATGATGTCGTATTTTGAAACACCATTGCATAAGGGAGTGGGTGGTCGTCTACTCTAGCATGGAAGAACACCGAGTATGAATGGCACTGTGTGGTAGAACAAGTTTTTGGAATATTAGTGTAATGTTACTGGATGAAGCAGTGTAAAGCACTCTGACAACTATTGAAGCATTTCTTTTATTCTTTTTGGTGATATTGATTTATGTTTTGGTTTGTTTCATTATTGTCTTGTTTTCCATTCTCACAATGTTAATTATATGTAAATCAGGATGTTTAATTTCCATTGTACGTTGCTAGCATTTTAAATTTCTCAATTAATATTTGTTATTTGCTCAAGATGGGCCTAAAGTTAACTGGCCAAGCTTCTCATGCGTCCATGTTTTTACCGAGATTCCTGTGAGCATTATTCTGCTGTATGATGGAAATGAGGATATAGCGAACAATCATCTTATATTCATGTTCTGTGCCTATATTTATGTGCAATTTCCTATCATTCAGTTGACAAAATGACGGGCGCGGCAACGCGCGCCATCAATGATCTAGTATTACTTTGCTACTAAACACTTTGCTGCATATACTAAGTTTCCAGGTTGAATTGACAACTCAGCTGCTAATACTTGATAATATTCTTTGGCTCCCCTTGTGTCGAATCAATAAATTTGGGTTAAAAACTCTACCTTCGAAAGCTGTTGCGATCCCCTATACTTGTGGGTTATCATAGGGCTATTACGGACGATGTTTCTCGGGGCCCGAAGCTGTATAAATCCTTGTCTTGTGTTGCGTCTCTCGATTCTGCTCAACCCCTCTCAAGCTACTACAAATATGCGTTGGCCTCATGACTAAGTCCTCACACTAGGACATCTGCCGTGATAATTCCACGATAGAGACGCCGCTAAGCCCTAAAACCTCTCGGGAGGGCTGATCTGGAGTCCGTTCGGGGCTCCGGAGAGGGGAATCCGTCGTCATCATCATCATCAACCATCCTCCATAACCAATTTCATGATGCTCACCGCCGTGCGTGAGTAATTCCATCGTAGGCTTGCTGGATGGTGATAGGTTGGATGCGATCTATCATGTAATCGAGTTAGTTTTGTTAGGGTTTGATCCCTAGTATCCACTATGTTCTGAGATTGATGTTGCTATGACTTTGCTATGCTTAATGCTTGTCACTAGGGCCCGAGTGCCATGATTTCAGATCTGAACCTATTATGTTTTCATCAATATATGAGAGCTCTTGATCCTATATTGCAAGTCTATAGTCACCTATTATGTGTTATGATCCGTTAACCCCGAAGTGACAATAATCGGGATACTTACCGGTGATGACCATAGTTTGAGGAGTTCATGTATTCACTATGTGCTAATGCTTTGTTCCGGTACTCTATTAGAAGGAGGCCTTTATATCCCTTAGTTTCCATTAGGACCCCGCTGCCACGGGAGGGTAGGACAAAAGATGTCATGCAAGTTCTTTTCCATAAGCACGTATGACTATATTCGGAATACATGCCTACATTACATTGATGAATTGGAGCTAGTTCTGTGTCACCCTATGTTATGATTGTCACATGATGAACCGCATCCGGCATAATTCTCCATCACTGATCCATTGCTAACGAGCTTTCCATATATTGTTCTTCGCTTATTTTCTTTTCCGTTGCTATTGCTATCATCGCTACAAAATACCAAAAACATTACTTTTGCTACTGTTACCTTTTGCTGTCATTACCACTACTATCATATTACTTTGCTACTAAATACTTTGCTGCAGATATTAAGTTTCCAGGTGTGGTTGAATTGACAACTCAGCTGCTAATACTTGATAATATTCTTTGGCTCCCCTTGTGTCGAATCGATAAATTTGGGTTGAATACTCTACCCTCGAAAACTGTTGCGATCCCCTATACTTGTGGGTTATCAAGACTATTTTCTGGTGCCGTTGCCGGGGAGCATAGCTCTATTCTTTGAGTCACTTGGGATTTATATCTGCTTATCATTATGAAGAACTTGAGAGATCCAAAAACAAAGATTTATCCCTCAACTACAAGGGGAGGTAAGGAACTGCCATCTAGCTCTGCACTTGATTCACCTTCTGTTTTGAGTAAGCTTGTGACACCTAAACCTGCTTCTGTTATTCGTTCTGATATGTCGCATGTTATTGATGATGCCACTTCTTCTATACATGATACTTATGATGAAACTACTTCTATGCTTGATACTACTGTGCCACTTGGTGAATTTCTTGATGAACAACTTGCTAGGGTTAGAGAGAATGAAAATATTGAATCTGATAATATTGATGAAAGTGATGATGAAGACTCACCTGTTATTCCCGAGGGTTATGTTTTTGAAAAATAAGCTGCTCTTGCTATTTTAGCTTGCAAAGATAGATACGAACTTAAGAGGTTATTAGCTAAATGGAATAAGCAATCTCTAAATGCTAGGATGAAACCTGACCCTGCTTTCGCTACTTCACCTATCTGTCTTACTGATAAGGATTATGAATTCTCTGTTGATCCTGATATAATTACTTTGGTTGAATCTGATCCTTTTCATGGCTATGAATCTGAAACTGTTGTGGCACATCTTGCTAAATCAAATGATATAGCTGCCCTGTTCACTAATGATGAGAGAACTCGTTACTTTTATATCCTTAAAATATTTCTGTTCTCATTAAAGGGTGATGCTAAGATATGGTTTAATTCTCTTGATCCTGGTTGTATGCGTAGTCCCCAGGATATGATTTACTACTTCTCTGCTAAATATTTCCCTGCTCATAAGAAACAAGCTGCTTTAAGGGATATATATATAATTTTGTGCAAATTGAAGAAGAGAGTCTCCCACAAGCTTGGGGGAGGCTTCTCCAATTACTTAATGTTTTGCTTGATCATCCTCTTAAGAAAAATGAAATACTTGATATCTTTTATAATGGACTAACTGATGCTTCCAGAGATTACCAGAATAGTTGTGTTGGTTCTGTTTTCAAGGAAAGAACACCGGATGAAGCTGAAATTCTATTGAATAATATGTTGACAAATGAAAATAATTGGACACTTCCGGAACCAACTCCTGAGCCTATTCCTAAACCAACTCCGAAGAAGAGGGGTGTTCTATTTCTCAGTCCTGAAGATATGCAAGAGGCAAAGAAATCTATGAAAGAAAAAGGTATTAAAGCTAAAGATGTTAAGAATTTACCTCCTATTGAAGAAATACACGGTCTTAATTTACCGCCTGTTGAAGAAACATATGACCTTAATCCATCTTCTATTGAAGAAATACATGGTCTTGATAACCCGACACAAGTAGTAAAGGTAACTTCTCTCTATAGATATGATAAAGCTGAAATCCCATTTACTAAATTTGCTAGCCCATGCTTAGATGAGTTTGATAAATTTATGGCTAAACAAGAAGATTTTAATGCTTATTTTGGTAGACAATTGAAATACAATTCAAATATGCTTGAGCACTTGGGTGATTATATGGCTAATGTCAAAGGTGAACTTAAACTTATTAGTAAACATGCTTCTATGGTTGCCACTCAAGTAGAACAAGTACTTAAAGCTCAAAATGATTTGCTCAATGAATTGAATAGTAAGAATATTGATAATGATGTTAGAGTTATGACTAGAGGTGCTAAAATGACTCAGGAACCTTTGTATCCTGAAGGCCACCCTAAGAGAATTGAGCAAGATTCTCAGAGAAATAATGTAGATGCACCTAGTCCTTCTGATAGGAAGAAAAAGAAAAACGATAGGACTTTGCATGCTTCTAGTAAACCTATTACTGAAACACCTGAGAATCCATATGATATTTCTATCTCTGATGCTGAAACACAATCTGGTAATGAACCTGAAACTAGTGATAATGTTAACGATAATGTTCATGATGATGCTTAACCTAATAATGATAATGATATAGAAATTGAACCTGTTGTTGATCTTGATAACCCACAATCAAAGAATCAACGTTATGATAAGAAAGACTTTGTTGCTAGGAAACACGGTAAAGAGAGAGAACCATGGGTTTAGAAACCCATGCCTTTTCCTCCCAAACCATCCAAGAAAAAGGATGATGAGGATTTTGAGCGCTTTGCTGAAATGATTAGACCTATCTTTTTGCGTATGCGATTAACTAATATGCTTAAAATGAATCCTTATGCTAAGTATATGAAAGATATTGTTACTAATAAAAGAAAGATACCGGAAGCTGAAATTTCCACCATGCTTGCTAATTATACTTTTAAAGGTGGAATACCTAAGAAACTAGGAGATCCCGGTGTACCCACTATACCATGCTCCATTAAAAGAAACTATGTTAAAACTGCTTTATGTGATCTTGGAGCCGGTGTTAGTGTTATGCCTCTCTCTTTATATCGTAGACTTGATTTGAATAAGTTGACACCTACTGAAATATCTTTGCAAATGGCTGATAAATCAACTGCTATACCTGTCGGTATTTGTGAGGATGTGCCTGCTGTAGTTGCAAATGTTACTATTTTAACGGACTTTGTTATTCTTGATATTCCCGAGGACGATAGTATGTCTATTATTCTTGGAAGACCTTTTTGAATACTGCAGGGGCTGTTATTGATTGCACTAAAGGCAATGTCACTTTTCATGTTAATGGTAATGAGCATATGGTACACTTTCCGAGGAAACAACCTCAAGTTCATAGTATCAACTCTATTGGAAAAATTCCATCGATTATATTTGGAGGTTTTGAATTTCCTCTTCCTACTGTCAAGAAGAAATATGGTATTCTTATCATTGGGGATGTGCATATCCCCGTTGAGGTAACATAGTGTTATTCGAAATTTATCCGGTTCCATGTTATTCGGAATGAGTTCGTTAACAAGACTTGATCAACCTTGTTAGTGGTTTCCTTTTGATGAGCATGAGATGGATGAAACTAGAAGGCACAACCTTCTGTACCCCACTTTTACTTTCTGTTATTTATATTAAATAAAATAAAAATAGTATTTTTCTGTCTGTTATCTGATTTATTCGTGCAATATAAAAATACCACGAAAATAAAAGTTCTCCAAATGCCCTGAAATTTAAATATGTTTTTTCTGGAATATTTGAGAATATTTGGCACTAAGAACACAGCAGGAGAGCTGGCACCTGTCCACGAGGGTCAGGGGCGCGCCCTACCCCCCTGGGCGCGCCCCCTGCCTTGTGGGCCCACAGTGGCCCTCCTCCACTTATCCTTTCACCCACACACTCCTTTTTCCTCCCACAAACACGAATATCCAGCTCAAACCCGAGTCCAAGCTCGTTTTGCTGCCATTTTCGATCTCCTTGCTCAAAGCACCTCTCACAAAACTGCTTGGGGAGATTGTTCCTTGGTATGTGAATCCTCCATTGGTCGAATTAGTTTTTGTTCTAGTGCTTTATTCATTGCAAATTTGTGCTGCCTAGGTGACCATGTTCTTGAGCTTGCATGTCAAATTTATATGGTTCCAAGTAGTTTTGATGCATGATATAGGCTCTAGGAACTTGTATGAGTAGTTGCTACCAATATTATTGAGTTTGGCTCACTTTTATTTTGAAGTTACTAAAACAATTCAGAATTTTTTAGAGGGAGAAATATGCTTAGGAAAATGTACCAAGGTGGTTCTTCAAGGAAGCAAGGACCCAGGCTTGCAATGCGTGATGCTGATGAAGAGCCACCAAGAGATGCTCCAGTGCGTCCTTGTGAACGGCCTTCTGAAAACTTTATGGATCGAGTGGGAATTAAGGAAGAATTTAACGCATATTTGCGTAACGCGGATCTTGTGAGCTTCGAGGAAGAGAAATGCCGTCAATACCACTATCTCACTAGTTCCTTTGTGAGGAGGTTTGAATTTTCATCTTCACGTAATTCTCCAACTGTCCTGTTTGATCTTTATGAAAAATCTTATACTATGGACTTAGAGAATTTTACCACTGCTTGCAAACTTCCACAATGGGGTAGTGTCAGGGAACCTCACAAATCTGAATTTAGAGATTTTCTTGCTAGTATAACTGTGGGGGAATCTAGAGATATAACACAAGCTACCATAGGGAGCATTCACTTTCCTGCTATACATTATTTTGTTCTCTTCATAGGTAGATGCATTAATGGTAAAGATGAAGCATGTCATATGTGTGTTCCTGACCTCAGTATTCTTAGGAGTGCCGTGTTAGGAGACAAATCTTATAATTTGGGAGCCATTGTTGCACGTAGGTTGCATCTTAATAGATTTAATGGAGATTTCTTTGGTGAAATTTATGTAACCCGCTTAGGATGTGACCATACGCGAGGATGATATAGAATTGCCTCCCGCTTACATAGATTTTAATGCTATGGTTCACCACCAGTTTGTTGAGAGGAGTGAATCACCTCTCCAGTATCGACTAATCTTTGACAGATGGCATGATGTCCGTATTACTCTCCCTGCTCCTGCCTTCTTTGATTATCAGGCAAAAGGAAGATATGTTATTACCAGAGAGGGGGCAGATGAGTACGAGAGGAGGGCGGAGGCCACTCGTCGCCACACTGCAGCTCAGGAGGCGATATCCACTACATCTTAGTACGACCCCAACTATTATTATGGATATCCGCAAGGCCAACCGTGGCCATAGACCAACTTAGGCCAAAAGCCTAAGCTTGGGGGAGTACATATTTCCCACCGACATTACATTCATGTTCACACACTCATTGCTAGATGTCTGTGCTCATACTTTTTCATTGTATCATCCATGCTAGTTTATTTTTATTTTTATGCTTTCTTCTTGTGTGTTTAATAAACCTTGAGAAAAACCAAAAAATTTAGTTGTAGCTTTTAATTAGTTTACTTTCCATGCTTGTAGTAGTAATTAAAAAGAAAACCCAAAAAGATTTCCTGTTCTTCTTTTGCTTGTTGGGAGCTTTCCCGTGTAAATAGTTTTATTTCTTTTCTTTTCTTTGGGGGTCGATAGGGGAAGACCATGATTAAATTGTTGAAGGGCTCTTATATGCATTATTGTTGATCTGACAAAAGAGCCCATATTGCCTTGTCTTCTGTTTATTGAATGCTTGCAGATTCCAGCTTAGTCCAATGCACGTGCACTATTATTATTATTATTCACATCGTTCGGTCATGGAAGTGAAAGGCAATTATGACGATATATGATGGACTGACTGAGATGAGAAAAGCTGGTATGAACTCGACCTCTTTTGTTTTTGTAAATATGATTAGTTCATCATTCCTGATTCAGCCTATTATGAATAAACATGTTTGAAATGACAACTAGAGATCATAGTTTCTTGTGCCATGCTTGATTAGCTGGGAGCTTATAATGGTTTACCTTGCGTGCCAACATGCTATTAAAATGGTTGTGATGTGGTATGATAGGGTGGTATCCTCCTTTGAATGATTTAAGTGACTTGACTTGGCGCATGTTCACGCATGTAGTTGAAACAAAATCAACATAGCCTTCACAATATTTATGTTCATGGTGGATTATATCCTACTCATGCTTGCATTCGATGTTGATTAATTTTAATGCATGTTCATGACTGTTGTCACTCTCTAGCTGGTCGCTTCCCAGTCTTTTGCTAGCCTTGACCTGTACTAAGAGGGAATACTGCTTGTGCAACCAACTCCATAAACCCCAAAGTTATTCCATATGAGGCCACCATACACTACAAAAAAAGACACATCCGTGACATTTTGGGCCGAACGAAATTTTTTTCTGTCATACATATGACACTTCTATGACGATAATTGTGACAAACCCGGGTATCATCATAGATGTGGTGGGCTCCTACTTCTATGACAAAAAATCATGACAGAAAATGGGCTTTTTGTCCTGGGCGGGCCGGAGACGCAGCTGCATGACATTCTTTGGGCCGTCCATGATAGAAAAAACCATGGTAGAAGCGAGGGGGAGGAAAATTTCGGGGAGTTCCCGGTTACGGTGGGAGGTCGGGGCCAAGCGATGCGCGCTTCTCTCGTACACGTACGCGCGTGTGTGCGAGGCGTTGGCTCTAACTGAACCCGAGCGAGGCGTTGGGCTCTAACTGAACCCGAGCGATTGCACTGTAGGCTACGCCTTATTGAACCCGAGCGATCGATCGATGGCTATTAACTGAACCCGATCGAGCGATTCCTTCGCTAATGCTGCTAACTGAAGCCGATCGATGGGATGAACAGTGAGCGTTGCGGGAGGGTTTGGATGAACAGTGAGCGGTGGCGTTGCCTCTGGATGAACAGGACCCCATGGTGTGGTGGAGGGCTGGATGAATAGTAGACGGTGGAGGAGTGCCCGTGGAGGGGTGGATGAACAGGACCCCGTGGTGTGGAGGGCTGGATGAACAGTATACGGTGGAGGGGTGGTTGAACAGGACCCCGTGGTGTGGAGGGCTGGATGAACAGTAGACGGTGGAGGGGTGCCCATGGAGGGGTGGTTGAACAGGACCCCGTGGTGTGGAGGGCTAAATGAACAGTAGACGGTGGAGGGGTGGTTGAACAGTACCCCGTGGTGTGGAGGGCTGAATGAACAGTAGACGGTGGAGGGGTGGTTGAACAGTAGCCGGTGGAGTAGCGCACGGTGGAGTCTGGATGAACAGGAGCCCGTGGAGGCTGGATGAATAGGAGCCCGTGGAGGCTGGATGAACAGGAGCCCCGTGGAGGCTGGAGGAGGTCGACGGTGGAGATGAACAGTATCCCGTGGAGTCCCGTTTTGCGGTACGCCACACCCCTCCCGATGAACAGGACCCCCGTTTCGACCGTAGCGCTCCAATACAAGTCCATTTCGTCCGTTTTGCGGTACGCCACACCCCTCCCGATCAACAGGACCCCCGTTTCGACCATAGGAGGTCCGTTTCCTACGTTTTGCGGTACGCAAGACCCCTCCCGATGAACAGGATCCCATTTCAAACGTGGCCGGTCGAACACAAGGCCGTTTCCTTCGTTCTGCGGTACGCCAGGCCTCATTTCCATCGCCTGTTCCGTCCAAGCCCTCTCGGTGAACACGACGCATTCCATTGCCTCCCCATGAACACGACGCATTCCATTGCCTCCCCATGAACACGACGACGATGTTGTCTCTCTGTTCCGACCCAGCCATGTACACGAGCCATGGCCGTACGTATGCGCGAGTAGGCGTTCGAGACCCCGCCCATATGTACACATACGTGGCCGTATTTTCTTTCTTGCACCCTGGCCGCTATACGTACGTGTAAATGCTACGTGCGCGCCTCTACTACGACATGTGCGCGCCTCTACATCGACCAGTATGTATGTACACGTTCGCGACCAGAATGACAATGCTACGTACGCTTCGACCAGGTGGGTCCCAACTGTCAGGCACTTCCTCGCCTGCGAAGATGTAGCTGGTGGGTCCCAGTAGTCAGGGGGCGAATCGTATTTTTTGCCCGGACGAACTTCCTTGCGTGCGAAGATGTAGCTGGTGGGTCCCAGCAGTCAGGGGGAAACGTTTTTCTCGCAAAATACGGAGGCCTGTCCGGTGGGTCCCACTGTCAGGTGGAGGAATAATTATTTTGCACGTAATAAGGAGGCACTTCCTTGCTGCGGCCGTGGACCCAGCTGTCAGCCTCTCCACGTACAGTCCACATCCGATGGAAGCCGTTCCTTGACCACATTGACCACGCCGCGCCGAGAGCACAGGACGGTGGAGGATGACGAGGCCTAGCAAGGGGATGACGCGGAGCCGGGGATGACGCGGCAGTGGATGCCCACGCGTTGAGGAGTACGAGGGTTCACTGGTTCGCTGCGGTGTGAGGCTGCCATCGCTGCAGAATAACATGGGGTGTGGGTGAGTAGAGGGATGGCCTGGCCAGCGGTGGGAGTAGTAGGGGGCGGTGAGGCCTCCGCCGCATCGCAGCCGGCCACGGGAGGCAGGAGCACGAGGCACGACCGGCGCTAGTTTGGGCGGCTGGAGCAAGAAGACCAGAGGTTGAAGAAGCACTACGGCTGTTGGATAGACATCGTACGGTCACTGGAGCTAGAATCGTGCATATTGACTAAGTTGACAAAGCCCTCCGTCCGCGTCAACTTAGTAGGCCCACAAGTCAGCCTGCCACTATACTGGGTCCCAGCTAACAGGGGAAGTATTCATTTTTTTGTGCGTAATAAGGAGGCACTTCCTTGCGTGTGAAGATATAGCTGGTGGGTCCGAGCTGTCAGCAGCGGTAATGTTTTTTTCATGAAATACAGAGGCCCTTTCGGTGGGTCCCTGATGTCAGGTGGAGGAATCATTATTTTGCGCGTAATAAGGAGGCATTTCCTTGCGTGCGGCCGTGGACCCAGCTGTCGGCCTCTCCACGTAAAGTCCACTTCAGATGCATGTCGGTCGTTGACCACGTTGACCAGGCCACGCCGAGAGCACCAGGGCGGTGGATGACGGCGAGGCCTGGGAAGGGAACGACACGGAGGCAGGGAAGACTCGGCAGTTGTTTCCCACGCGGAGGGGAGTATGACTATACGAGGGTTTACTGGTTCGTCTGCCGTCGCCGGAGAATAATAGCAGGTGTGGGTGAGTAGAGGGATGGCTAGGCCAGCGATGGGAGTACGGTGGGGCGGTGAGGCCTGCGTGGCAGCAGAGCCGGCCGCGGGGAAGAGGGAGCAGGCAGTCCCGCCGGCACCTGTTTGAGCGGCTGGAGCAGGAAGAGCAGAGATTGAAGAAGCACGACGGCCATTGGATGGCCATCCAACAGTCACTGCTTGTGCGTCAAACTTTTTTTAGGAAAGCCTCAAATCTGTGGAAAACAGCATACAGCCCATTTGCTAATTCTTAAGGGTTTTTTTGGAGCCCATATTATTTTTGTTAGCATTACAGCCCATATTGTGGCCACGGTTAAAAAATTATACGAAATTTTGCATATTTCGGTGCGGTCCGAACTGTTTTTAATCCCGAAATTTCGACTCACATTCAAACTGATTTTAAAAATAAATGTATATCAATATAAAATCCAACAAATTCTCCACGCATAAAAATTAATGTAATTTAAAATCTCGAAATAAAAAAAGACATTTGAAACTAATTACCGGTTTGATGTGTTTTAAAAATGTACAACCCATTTCTCCTTACTGAACGGCCATTTTCTCGGCCAGCCGAATGAAAGCTCTCCTCGTCTTGAAAGATTTGCAGCCCAACAGGCCTGACAAAGCGACTTACTTGGGAAATCACAAAAAAACTGTTGTGACGCCCCGAGACCGATGCGCCAGGTGTCTTCCAGTTATTCGATGTTGTTGCCATGTCATTCGCTTGCGTGTTGCATTTTATCATGTCATCATGTGCATTCCATCATCATGTTTTCAAAACCTGCATTCGTCCCAGTCTCCTCGTTCCGTCCGTTGTCCGTTCTGAGCCCAGACACACTTGGACGCACCCACGACACGTCCGAAATATTATTTTATAAGTGGCCAGAAAATGTTCTCAGAATGGGTTGAAAGTTGGCATGCGGTGTTGTTATGTTGTAGGTAGGCCGCCTGCCAAGTTTCATCGCATTCGGAGTTCGTTTGGCGCCCCAACGGATAACTATAGCGACAATATAGTCGGTCTAACGTCAGACGTTTTCGGTCTCCGGAAACCCTACCGGGCTGCATTTCCGTCTCTCCCTTCTCAGCCTGAGATCTCTCTTGTGCAGACTAGGCCCAGCCTACCCCCTTTTTACACAGTGCATCGACCCCTCGCGCGTGTCCGAAACTGTCCCGGACCCGATCCGGGCAGTCGTCACCGTTGGATCCGGATCATCCCCAAACATCTACAAAATATCACTGTTTTATTATTTGGACTCCCTAGCTATATTATGTGCGATCGTCCGCTTACAATCGGAGGGTCCAACCATAATCATTTTTCCATATATATAGTCCAACCCCTGCCAAATCAAGCCAACCCTAATTTCCAGGGGGTTTGTCCCATCGCCGCCGCCACTCCACCAAATCCCTCTCGGGATCCATCCCCTCCTCAATTTCACACCAGCCAACCAAAACCAATCCCTCCCGATCAACCCATTCCACCAACGACCAGAGGAGCCCGAGCCATCCTGCAGCTGCCTCCTCCAATCATGGCGCCGCCAGCCATGGAAGTCCACCACCGAGCCACCCCTGTGCCATCCTAGAGCCTCCTTCCCTGTTGACCACGCCCATCACCGCAAAGTCGCGGTCCCGTTCCCGCCGTCCGCTGCCCTGTTCGAGTGCCCGCGTGGACCTGTGCCGCCAAGCTCCTCCCATGGCCGCCTCCGCTCGAGAGTCACCAGCAGGACCCCGTCAAGCCGCGCCCGTGCTCCTATCACCCCCGTCCAGGAGCTCCACGAGGAGAGGAGCTCCTCTTCGTCGCCCCAAGAAGCAGCCGCGCACAAGCGCTCCTCTCCACACCGGCGTTGTACTGCTCGGGGACTGGCTCCCCTCGTCAGATCCGACCTTATCCCGTCCTCACCGGATCACGACATCGCCGCCGCCTTGCTTCGTCCTCTCCGTCCTCCTGCCGTGGAGCAGCACCGAGCTCGAGAGGAGCCTTGTTCGCGCCAGATCCCCCCATACCTGGCGAGCTCTGCCGCCCTACGCCACCTAAAGCCGCCGTTTTGCCGTTCTCCTTCGGCGATGGAGCTCCCGCAAGCCATCCCCGACACTGGTCCTCTTCTGCAGCATCCCGGTGCCGCGCCCATCCTCCTTCCTCCACGCCGAGGTGTTGAGCTCCGAGGTGTTGTCGTCACAATTTTATCATTGAGATTCTGGAATACCCGAGTTTCGCCGACATCGAAAATCTCTTTTATGCAGTTGTTGGTGAGATAACCTCGACGCCACCCAGTACTGGGGGGGGGGTGTTCGGGAGTATTGCCATAACTCGTATAACGGATGCTTTTCGAAGGTTGAGGTAAATGATATCCGAAGGTTTCTTGGTTATGTGTTGAAGGATGGATACAGCTGGATGTAGGATTTGCTAGTTTTGGGTGAGATATTATGCTTCCCCTGTATCCCCAACACCTGATTGCATAACCAGAAAGTTTCAGAAGTTTATAAGTGGGAATTCAAGTAGCTCTTAGGATATCTTTCCGACAGATGTATGATATGAAATTGGGGTTCGACGTCTAGTGGTCCGCCTATCCACGGTTGGTTTTACAGTGGTCTCGTTGTGTCTTAAAGAGTCCTTGGCTATGCCGACTCGGGGACGCTTCGTATGTCATGTGCACTGCCTTGTACATGATGGTGCTGTACGATCAAGCCCGTGTGGGCCCCACCACAAAAACTTCGGACGAAATCTCTATCATATGTTTGTTCTGGCTTATTCTGCAAGCCTATCCTTTGTTTTGTTTTTGAGTTGTGGTATTCGAGTTGCTTCGAAGTCAAATGTTGATTCCATACCTTTCCTAAGTGGTGTTCTCATACTCCTATGCGAGTACTAATCCTTCTTGATAATCAAGATTGCTATGTCAATTCTTTTTCAACTGGCGTGTCTCTCTTCAAGTGGATCCGATCATTTCAACATTCACAAGATCCAATCTCAGTTTGTCATCAACGTTGTTCGTTTCATCCATCTTCAAGTTGACTTTGTTTTCCCTCCCTCCCACCCTTTTTCTTCAAGGACTCATATATCTTAATAAATTATCCATTTTATTCATGTGAAGACTCTTCATTCTTGTCTTTGAATGTTCTTATCTGGTGATTCTCATGAAGATTCTAACGGAGCCTCAAGTTCATCTTTCTTCATTCTTTTCATCTCCGGTGGTTTCAAGTCAAGCTTTGTTGATCATATCCTTTTTCCTCATGTCAAATACCTTCTCATGCCGGTGCACCTCTTAATCATCCACTTCTCACTATTCAATTGTTCCGCAAGATATCTCGAAGATTCGTGTTTCCACTCTACATTCGTTCAAGCTCTTTTGAGGATGTTATCTCGTTCAAGCCAGTTAATTCAACCGGTGCAACCTCTCTTTTAAATCATATCAACGGTGTTTCTTTTGAGTGGGCCCTAACCCACAGGTCTTTTCCCAGGATCTTACCCGACCCTTCTAATTCTCCCGGAGCTTTTCAAATTCTTTTCGAAGTTTGACTGAGAATGAATTGTCATCAGTCATTTGTATTTCTTCAAGATCGGTCAAATTCTTTTCATCTTTGACATAACCTCTCATCTTTTAATCATTCCGGAGTATCTCAACAATTCATGGTAGTGTTTCTTGTCAAAATTCTCAGATTTTGAAGACCGAAGAAGAGTTTTCCTCAAAATCTTAACCATTCTCTCAGAGATGCGTAGTTCAAGCTTGATACCATCCTCTCATAATTGTTTTCGATTGTGAGAATTCTTTTCACCTATCCGGAGCAATTCAAGATTCTTTTCAGTTTGATTCTCCGAAGGCCAACATTTCGGGATCATTCATATTCAGCTTTCTGCTCTCGTTCTCCAAATATTACCGGTGCTTCATTCAAGTTTTATATAAGCAGTTCTTGATCTCTTCGTCCACTTGTATCTAAATACCCTCAAGTATCTTCATTCGTTCTTCATATTCTTCCTGGTGAATTGTGCCTTTGCTACGTTCATTTCACAATTCTTACCGGTGATTCATCCTTTTACTTCATTCGTTGTTCAATTCTTACGGTGGTTCTTCCAGGATTCTCTTCCGCTATTACCATATCAATTCATTCATCGTTCCAATCATACCGGTGGTTCGTTGAAGACATTCCCAAGTTTATGTTATATCTCTCTTAATTTTTTCTACGAGAATAAGTAATATGTCAAATCTGTTGATTGTCATCAATTTAATTGGTGAAGGATACGCATAATGTAATTCTTATTCTTGTTTCATCCAAGTGATCAATTCCTTCCTTCGGAGTTTGCTCATGACGAATAAATTCTTGATCTCTTTGGTTAATCTTTCTTTTACGGAGGTCCAAGTTATTTAAATTATATCATTTCAAAGCTCCATCTAATCATTGCAAGGTTTCAATCTTATTCTTTTCATCCTTCACTTCCTTTTGATCATCCTTTTATTACCGGAGTTCTCACGAAGGCTCTACATGATGGTTCAGCAAGGATTTAATTCCTTCTCCAAGTGTTCATTGAGATTCTTTTCAGAGGAGCTCAAGCATTCTTCATCTTGCATTCCGAAGTGCAATTCGTTCTATCTTATCTTTTGAGGTGGTGTTATGTCATTGTTGATAATTTCCCTTCATGTTTCATGGATCTCAAGTTTTCCAAGAGTGACATATTTAAATCCATCATTTTCTCTTCGCTCAAGTCATCTTTTCTACCCATAAATTTCTTTGAGCATGAGCTCTTCTCAATCCATCAATCTCTGCGTTGGAGTTATCTTGGGTTATATTTCACCTAAAGCTCTTCCCTAAGGATCGTGCTATTTATATTGCTCATAAATGACCCAAGTTTTTCATCTATCCTCCTGGGGATATAGTTTCTCGTCTCCTTGTTAATATCTATCCAATCTATCGTTTCCGTTAGTGGCAGAATTTCACCTCTTGGTCTTGAGATGTTTTCTATAAGTCCGTTACAAACTTGTTCTTTTCATTGTTGGTTTTCCAACAACTCCGTAAGGCCCTTCTCCTATGGATGCCTTTTTCAAGCACTTTTGGTGGCAGAAGTTGGCATTTTCTTCTCCATTCTTTTATTTCAATTATCTATCTTCTATTCTTTCATTCCGGAGGCATTGTGATGTTTCTCTCTTCACTCATCATCTCGAATTATGAAGATCATGATCTTTTCATGCTTATCCATTTAACTGGAGTGTCGTGCCCTCTTTTCAAGTTCTCTCATCTTATCAAGTTTTACCTCCCTTCTCAACCGGAGTGCTGTCTGAGATCTTTCTTACCCCTTGTTCCATTCTTTCAATAGTTCCGGAGGCAGTGTGTTGTGATGAATGTTGTGATTTCATCAAGTATCTTCTCATTTTATCAAGTTCTTATTCAATTCCTTCCATTTGCAGTCGGAGTGCTATCCAAATTTACATCAGTCTTATTCCTTCTCTACTTGTTCTAACCGGAGTGTTATCATAATTGATCCTTGTCGTTCCTTGTACATCTCGTTTCTACCGGAGTGCTTGCATATACTTCTTGTCCATTGTAACCCTTTTCTTATGTCTTTCAACCTCAAGGATTTTCGCAATGTTCCTTGTTCCTCTTTTCTAACAGAGTGTTTCCAACTTTGTTCATCTCTATTGTATTCTTTCTTTCAAGTTGTTCAACCTTTCAAGGTTCTTTGGTTTCACTCGTTTGTCAAAGAAGCAACTTAGTTTTACCTTTTCTCTTCCTCTTTCGTTTTCCCTCCGGTGCCATTCTAGATCTCGGGACGAGATCCTCTCATAGTGGTGGAGTGTTGTGACGCCCCGAGACCGATGCGCCAGGTGTCTTCCAGTTATTCGATGTTGTTGCCATGTAATTCGCTTGCGTGTTGCATTTTATCATGTCATCATGTGCATGTCATCATCATGTTTTCAAAACTTGCATCCATCCCGGTCTCCTCGTTCCGTCCGTTGTCCGTTCTAAGCCCAGACACACTTGCACGCACCCGCGGCACATCCGAAATATTATTTTATAAGTGGCTATAAAATGTTCCCGGAATGGGTTGAAAGTTGGCATACGGTGTCGTTATGTTGTAGGTAGGCCGCCTGCCAAGTTTCATCGCATTCGGAGTTTGTTTGGCGCCCCAACGGATAACTATAGCGACAATATAGTCGGTCTAACGTCGGACGTTTTCAGTCTCCGGAAACCCTGCCGGGCTGCATTTCCGTCTCTCCCTTCTCAGCCTGAGATCTCTCTTGCGCAGACTAGGCCCAGCCTACCCCCTTTTTACATAGTGCATCGACCCCTCGCGCGTGTCCGAAACTGTCCCGGACCCGACCCGGGCAGTCGTCACCGTTGGATTAGGATCATCCCCAAACATCTACAAAATATCACCGTTTTATTATTTGGACTCCCTAGCTATATTATTCGCGATCGTCCGATTACGATCGGAGGGTCCAACCACAATCCTTTTTCCATATATATAGTCCAACCCCTGCCAAATCAAGCCAACCCTAATTTCTAGGGGGTTTGTCCCATCGCCGCCGCCACTCCACCAAATCCCTCTCGGGATCCATCCCCTCCTTGATTTCACACCAGCCAACCAAAACCAATCCCTCCCGATCCACCCATTCCACCAGCGACCAGAGGAGCCCGAACCATGCTGTAGCTGCCTCCTCCAATCATGGCGCCGCCAGCCATGGAAGTCCACCACCAAGCCGCCCCGTGCCGTCCCAAAGCCTCCTTCCCTGTTGACCGCGCCCATCACCGCAAAGTAGCGGTCCCGTTCCCGCCGTCGGCTGCCTTGTTTGAGTGCCCGCGTGGACCTGCGCCGCCAAGCTCCTCCCATGGCCGCCTCCACCAGAGAGTCACCAGCAGGACCCCGTCAAGCCGCGCCCGTGCTCCTGTCGCCCTCGTCCAGGAGCTCCACGAGGAGAGGAGCTCCTCTTCGTCACCCCAAGAAGCAGCCGCGCCCGAGCGCTCCTCTCCACGCCGGCGTTGTACTGCTTGGGGACCGGCTCCCCTCGTCAGATCCGGCCTTATCCCGTCCTCACCGGATCTCACCATCGCCGCCGCCTTGCTTCGTCCTCTCCGTCCTCCCGTCGTGGAGCAGCACCGAGCTCGAGAGGAGCCTTGTTCGCGCCGGATCCCCCCATCCCTGGCGAGCTCTGCCACCCTGCGCCACCTGAAGCCGCTGTTCTGCCATTCTCATTCGGCGATGGAGCTCCCGCAAGCCATTCCCGACACTGGTCCTCTTCTGCAGCATCCCGGCGCTGCGCCCATCCTCCTTCCTCCACGCCGAGTCCTGCTTCGCTCGTTGGTGCGCCTGCACCACCTGAAGCCGTGCACCCCTGCTTCCTCTGCTTCAGGAACATGGCCACACACTCGCGTTGACTCCTCCGGCCAGATCGAACGAGCCCTCCCCATCGACCGCACATGGGCCGCGTCCCTCCTCTGGCCCAGCTCCCGCTGCGAGCCTGCCAGCCTTCACGGGCCTTGGCCCATGGTGAGGCCAGCTCCGGCGCCCTCTTGTTTTTTTCTTTCCTCATGTTGGGCCAGCCTCTGTTTCGACCCGCTATATTTTTTTCCTGGCCCTGCGAATTTTGCCAATAT
The DNA here is from genome assembly GCF_018294505.1 of Triticum aestivum. NCBI lineage: Eukaryota > Viridiplantae > Streptophyta > Magnoliopsida > Poales > Poaceae > Triticum > Triticum aestivum. Next base: position 130,753,673 of record NC_057797.1, on the reverse strand, counting down.
TCCAGAGTTTATGGTTTTACAGAAAAGCCCATGTTCTTCATGCATATAATAACTCTTTAACCGTGCATCGTATTAAAATGAATCATATATGAAAAATGACTAGAATTTCATCAAGTTTCATAATATGTCATTTTCATCCGTGTTTAAAATGATGTTTGTTTAAATTTGCTCCTATGTCATGCTAAAATGATTTATTTCATAACTAAATAACCGTAACTCCAAATTTAATAAACTTTATATGTAAATGGGGTAGAAAAATGCATAGTTTAACATGGTGGCATCTCTTTGCATGTTTAAAAACTATAAAATATGGTTTAGGATAGAACAGTACCATAACAAAAAATATGCACATGAGGATTTCCCGGAATTGTTATTCGTTGTTTCCGGCCTCATTTAAACTTGCCTAGATAGGTTGTTTTGTCGTGCTTCACCCCATGCCATGCTAACCAAAATTTAATATTGTTGGGTACATAAACGTGAGAGAACTAAATAATTATTGTGGTGTCTGTCAATATGCATCCCAATGCATATTGAGCTCCACTTAACTTGTAGTGTTGTTTGTGCACTTTGCCATGCCATGCATATTTAAAACCGGACATGCATCATACTTGATTGTGCATCATGACATGTTTATGTGGTGGTTGTTTACTATGTTGTTTGCTTCTTTCCGGTGTTGCTTCTTCGGGTTGGTTCCGATAACGTCGCGTTTGTGAGGATCCGTTCGACTTCGTCCGTTTGTCTTCTTTAGGGACTCGTTCTTCTTCCTCGCGGGATTTCAGGCAAGATGACCATACCCTCGAAATCACTTCTATCTTTGCTTGCTTAGTTGCTCGCTCTTTTGCTATGCCTATGCTGCGATACCTACCACTTGCTTATCATGCCTCCCATATTGTTAAGCCAAGCCTCTAACCACCTTGTCCTAGCAAACCGTTGTTCGGCTATGTTACCGCTTGCTCAGCCCCTCTTATAGCATTGTTAGTTGCAGGTGAAGATTGGAGTTTGTTCCTTGTTGGAACATGGATATTTTGTTGGGATATCACAATATCTCTTATTCATATTAATGCATATATATACTTGGTAAAGGGTGGAAGGCTCGGCCTTATGCCTGGTGTTTTGTTCTACTCTTGCCGCCCTAGTTTCCGTCATATCGGTGTTATGTTCCCGGATTTTGCGTTCCTTACATGATTGGGTTATAATGGGAACCCCTTGACAGTTCTCCTTGAATAAAACTCCTCCAGCAAGGCCCAACATTGGTTTTACCATTCGCCACCTAGCCTTTTCTTTCCCTTGGGTTCTGCAGACTCAAGGGTCATCTTTATTTAAACCCCCGGGCCAGTGCTCCTCTGAGTGTTGGTCCAACCTGTCAGCTGCTGGTGGCCACCAAGGGCAACTCTGGGCTGGCCTGCCGGAACCTTGGACAACCCGGTGTGCCCTGAGAACGAGATATGTGCAACTCCTATCGGGATTTGTCGGCACATTCGGGTGGCTTTGATGGACTTGTTTTACCATTGTCGAGGATGTCTTGTAACCGGGATGCCGAGTCTGATCGGATTATCTTGGGAGAAGGAATATCCTTCATTGACCATGAGAGCTTGTGATGGGCTAAGTTGGGACACCCCTGCAGGGATTGAACTTTCGAAAGCCATGCCCGTGGTTATGGGTAGATGGGAATTTGTTAGTGTCCGATTGTGGAAAACCTGAAACTTAACTTAATTAAAATGCATCAACCGCGTGTGTAACCGTGATGGTCTCTTCTCGGCGGGTCCGGGAAGTGAACACGGTGTTGGAGTAATGCTTGACGTAGGTTGTTCTAGGATCACTTCATGATCATAGTTCCTCGACCGTGCTTTTTCCTTCTCTTCTCGCTCTCTTTTGCGTATATGTTAGCCACCAGATATGCTAGTCGCTTGCTGCAGCTCCACCTCATACCTTTTACCCTACCTATAAGCTTAAATAGTCTTGATCATGCGGGTGTGAGATTGTTGAGTCCCCGTGACTCACAGATACTTCCAAAACCAGTTTGCAGGTGCCGATGATACCGTGCAGGTGACGCAACCGAGCTCAAGGAGGCGCTCAATGAAGACCGTGTTCGTTATGTTGTTCTGTTTTTCAGTTGATCAGTAGTGGAGCCCAGTTGGGACGATCGGGGATCTGTGTAGCTTTTGGGGTAGTCTTCTTTTATTTTGGTTTCGTAGTCGGACCTTGATTGTATCTGGATGATGTAATGCTTTATTCATGTATTGTGTGAAGTGGCGGTTGTAAGCCAACTATGTATCTATTTCCCTTACTTATGCGCATGGGTTGTTTGCAAAGATTACCTCACTTGTGACATTGCTTTCAATGCGGTTATGCCTCTAAGTCGTGCTTCGACATGTGGGAGATATAGCCGCATCGAGGGTGTTACAACTGGGCTGTGGCCGTGGACCCAGTTGTCAGTCCATTTGTTTTTTTAGTCCATTTGGTGGGCTGGGTGAAACAATGATGTAGCATCTACGCAGCCCATTTAAATCCCATTTGCATTTTTCTTGAAAGCCGCAGACTTGCTGGGCTGGGTGAAAATATCATGTTGGGCTAGACGGAGAAATGCTATAAAAACATAAACACATGATTGCACGCCAGTAAAATCTTTGCAAGCTTATGTACGCAATCACTAGGAGTTAACTTGCCAAGTTATATATAAACAATTATTATTATTATTTTGTAAGAACTTTCAGCTTACGAAATAAAATACCATTTTAATTTGATGAGTTAATAGTACGCGGGGTATTATTATTTTTTAGGCTAGATGTGGGACAGTTGAGTTGGTTCTAGGGGAAAGTACTGGGAGAAAACTCAGTTTACATCGAAAAAGAAAGTGGGAGAAAATTCAGAGACCTGCTGGGTCCACCTGAGGAGGGGAATATGTTGGCAGGAAGGAGATTCAAAGCACGGTAGTCGAGTGAACTAGTTTTTTTATGAACAAGTGAACTAGTTTACATACATCAGCAAATTGCCACTAAAAAAGCAATCAAGTTAATGGGTTCTTAAAAGAAATATTTCAGACAAAACAGATAATTAATTACGACACATAGGCTAATGCATGAAACACTCACATGATAAAGGTGCTTATAAACAGATAAAATACAACATCTAGACCTTCCTGGCACGCTTGATCATGACGCTGCGGCTGTCTGTGTACTCGCCGGTTACGGGAAGCAGACACGCCCTCATGTCCAAGATCTGCATGTACATGTCGTAGCATGCGTATGCGCCCTTGGCCGCGTAGGTTATGTAGTCTAGATTCAGAGGTACCTCCCATGTGTTCAGGTCGTCTTCTTTCATGTTGGCGTATCGGGGGTCGATGATGGTCTCAGCGAGGTCAACCATGGAGTCCTTCTCCTGTTCGTTGCTGATGATCTTGTATTGCTTCTGGATGTCGACAAGCTTGTTCCACCAGATGGCCGAATCGCCGCGTTCTTCCTTCTCTCCACTGTAGCGAAGGTGCAGTCGGCGCTACCTATGAAACGGGCGAATGCTCTAGAACCTGGTGCAGCCATAGGACTAAGGCGAGGCAGAGCTTCACTGAGTCCGTAACGTTGGTGTACATCACATTCAACTTGGTCCAGCCATAGGACTGAACGACGAACTCAAAGGGGAACTCCTTGCTGAAGTCCATATCTAGCAGGCTCACCCCTCGGATCGCCATTGGAGTCTCTTCGAGTGAACGAGTGTGTAGGCGGCGGCAGCAGTTCGTTTTTCAGCTCTTGGGGAACTAGATTCAACAGTAAGCTGAGTGTGTACAGGCGACAACAGTTACTACCCCTCCCTCGTTTGCTGCACGCCCGACAGAAAATGCACCCTCGGCCACACGTCGGTTCACGAGCGGGTCTGTATTGGTACTGTAATAATAGGAGTTAGTGGTCACTTTACTTACATTTAATTAGCTTTAATAGAAATTTGTACTTAAAACAAGCAATACATTCGCTCGTTCTATCAGTGCCACAGGATCAACATGCACAACAATTAGAATTATTATTCTCAGGATGCACACGATCATCACATTTGTCACACTTTCACAAAAGATAATACTACCGAGTTTGAACTGTTTGTTATGGTTGTTGTCCTCTGCATCATCATGCCGTGTTTCCCAGCTTGCAAGATTCAGAACCAACAAATAAGATCCAAATAATAAGTACAACAAAGATGCCTAGACATCTCATTGATTCCCAGCTTGCAAGATTCAGAACCAACAAATAAGATCCAAATAATAAGTACAACAAAGATGCCTACACATCTCACTGATTCCCAGCTTGCAAGATTCAGAACCAACCCATTAGAGCCTTTTGATAAAGTGAATATCAGGATTAAATCCATCTTGGCTAGCCATGTCATACAATCGAAGAACTTGGCGAATGCTCTTGACCGTCACAACATCTGTAGTTGAGTATTCCTGTTTGCACAGCACAAACAAGGAGACAGGAGGGCATGATTACGCTTTAATAGCGGCCTCCTTGAACTCAACCTCCAGCTCTACTTGGATGAGGTCTGCCTGGAGTTCCATGATTCAATTCATGCGCCTTTTTCTGCAGTTCACCTGAAATGAAGCAAAGATTGCATCATTCAGCTAGCAAGAAGTACTTGCTCTTGTGAGCTGGCAGGTTCTTCTTTAGTAGTTGCACTAAAATTGAGGAACATTAAGGTTAGTTGTCCGGCTCATGTAAGGTGCAACTATAATTTTCTTATCCTTTTGTGCAGTTCCACTAAAATAAAGTGCCATTGTGGTGACAGTGACGGCTCCATATTGCAAAGGCTAATAAAATGTTGCACGAGATTACCAGCAGAACTTGACGGAGATTTTGGAAACTCCAATCACCATTTTGTGCAGTTCCACCAAAATGATGTTGCCCACGTGACATTTTAGTTGAACTGCACAAGACACTCATTCCAAAAAAGTGTTTTCTGCAGTTCACCAAAAGGTCACAATAGCAACAAGGTGAAATGGATATCCCTATCTGCACAAAAAGATAGAAAGTAAACAGTTGCTGGTCAATAAGAATATACGAAACATATACAAAATGAAAAGAAGCATCTTAATTATGTTCATGGCAATCATGCAAGGACAATAGAGATTTTAAAATGTCAGCGATGCTTCATGTTACCAGAAACATTACGATCAACAATGAGATTTCTCAAATATGGGATTACTTTAATGGTTGCATTGCTTGTTTACCAGACACAGTAAATCAACAACAGCTAAAGAGTTGGTTTAAGGGCATGGGACCATGGGGACACCAGGACACTCAGCAGTGTAAAGGAGCAACTTACTTATCATACTAGGGAAAACAGCAGGAGTGCCATTGTACTATGTGAGGGCAGCAAATCTAATCCTGGAGACCATTTACTATGTGAGGGCAGCAAATCTAATCCTGGAGACCTTTTACTATGTGAGGGTAGCAAATCTAATCCTGAGACCTTTTAATATGTGAGGGCAGCAAATCTAATCCTAGAGACCTTTTACTATGTGATGGCAGCAAATCTAATCCTGGACATGCTCTGTTGACTTGTCCACCAGCCGCCACTTTCTATCCTTTTTTCAACCAATAATAGATCTGTTCCTTATCCAGTTTGTACTGCGTTTTCCCATTATTTCCCTTTTCAACCAAGAAACCGGTTGGGTATCCGGTCTCTACTACTTTCACCATATTATTTCCTCTTTGAATCAAGTCCTAGATTCATGCTACAACTTTCCCCCCTTTCTTCGTTGTTTGAACAAAGCCCTAGATTCGAATGCATGAAGTAGCTTTACCTCTAATAATACTAAAAATTTAGGTGGCTTTGGAAGAGCTGATGGGAGTAGAAAAATATGCACATGCAGACACGTGGGGAGATGGGGCAGTAGAGCAAGGCCGCTTTCGAAGAACTTATACCTGAGGGTCGCCGGGATGTCGGCGGCGACAGGTCGGATCTGCGGACAATACGGCAGGGAGGAAGAAGGGTCGGAGGACCTCCCCAGCCGGCCATGTGTCGGAGAGAACGACACGGGCAGATGATCGGGCCCCTCCGACAGCTGTGGGTTTCCTCCCTCGACGGTGATGACCGCGTGAACGATGCACCTTTTAGTCCTCTACACACACCGGCCGAAGGGATCCGACCGGATCTGTGACCAGCGGTGAGTAGAGAGAAAATGTCGCTACCATTGTCTTGTTTATATCTGGAGAGGATGAGAGAATGAAGAGAGCAACCCTAGTAAAGCAAGTGCTCAGGCCCCTACGTCCATATATAGTGGAGTGATTATGTTTTTTCTCTCCACAACAAGCATTTCAATTTGTGTACGTGGCATTAAAGAAAAGAAACTCTCTATCTAAGGTGACTACTGTACGACTCCTACTTACTACTAGTAGTACTCCCTCCGTTTCTTTTTAGTCCGCATATAAGGTTTGGTCAAAGTCAAGCTTTGTAGAGTTTGACTAACTTTATATTAAAAAATATAAACATTCGCAATATGAAATCAATATTATCAGATATGCACCATGAAACGTATTTTCATACTACATAGTTTTAGTGTTGTAGATATTTATATTTTTTATATAAATTTGGTCAAACTTTATGTAGTTTGACTTTGACCAAATCTTATATGCGGAGTAAAAAGAAACGGAGGGAGTACTACAGTATTGTTCACTTGTGCTCCCCGCCCTCCATTCATTAAACAACCCCATAGGTGAATAAACATATAGTAAGTACTGTATTTATATAGAACGAACAAGCTCAAACTATTTTCACGTAGTTAAAAGTTGAGGGCGGGGCTTTTCCCGGGCAGTACACGCGGTAGTTTTCGGGTAGGGCCAGAAGACTATTTTAATTTTTTTTAAACTTCGAGACGACCACATAGCATGGAGCCGACCCCAATGACTTTAAGCTTACAGGCACGGTACACGCTATCCTAGACTACTATACACATGAAACTGCCACACGAGCGTCCGGGCTGCGCTTGGCTCTTCGCCTCTTCGGGAAGTCGAACAATGATGGAATACTACTGCACTGGAGGAGTACTACAGTACGCTTCTAGCCATCTGACACTGATTGAACTGCTGCATGTCCACCATGTGCGGGAGGGAGAGCGTGTAGCGAAAGCTTCTCCTAGTCTTGCCAGCCACCACGCTCATGGGCGAGGGAGGGATGCTCCTGCCTTTGCGTGTATGATAGGTGGGCCCTACAGGTGTGTGGCCAACCTGTCATACAGCCAAAGGCATGTGCAGTTAAGTCCGCGAGGGAGAGGATAATCAAACTTCTCATTGATGTACGAGTTGACGCGACACATCAAAGCACTGCACTCGATATATTTCAATAATTTGCGTGTGTGACTCCCAAATGCAGAGGCCGGGGGTCATCATCCTCCTTTTCGAGAAAAAATAGACGCATGTGTGAGAGGACGAGTGCGTGCGTGCACCTCTTCTCTTCATGTATAACGTAGTACTAAACTCAGAGTACAAGTTTTTGTGGGTGGCACGATGGTGCGTGCGAGAAGTCCCGAGAGATAGGTTTAATGCATTAATTGCAATGCATGCATGCATAAAGTACATGCATTGGTCAATTTTCTCTTAATACTTGCATGCAATGACTTAATGCACCTTGGAATCTAAACATGTGTTGGGGACAACCAAATTGAGCCTTATAAAATGGAAAAACTAAAATTTTGAGATAAGCCCTATAAAACTGGAAAGGAGGGAGTAGAAAAAGAAGTACTCCATCTGGGAATAGTGCCACACTTCGAAACTAGAACCGTCAATAAATTTTGAGCTTGCGTCTCGTCACATTCCAAATTACTCCATGCTATATTGAATTGCAAACCTGTTCACACCGATCACAACCTAAATGGTTTCCCACTTAGGAGCGTATTAGTACTCGGTTATAAATACTAGTATGCCAAGATGACTGCACATTCCTCCTCAACTCCTCATCCACAAAAACAAACAAGTCATTCAGCATCCTTCCCTTGCGTCTGCCATGGCCAACGTGAGTTCTAGGTCGAGAGATTGCCACCATGGAGAGGCGAGCATGGAAGCGGAAGCACGAGAGATGTCCTGCCTTGCTGCGAGAGCAGCCGACATGTCCCGCCGCGCGGAAGTAGCAGCACAGAGGTCCCGCCGTGCCGCTGAAGCAGCACGGAGGTCCCGCCGCGCCGTCAATGCAGCAGACTGGTCCGGCCGCGCCGCAGAAGCAGCAAAGATGTCCCGCCGCGCCATGAATGCAGTAGAGATGTCCCGCCGCGCCGCGGTGGCCTGGGAAAATTTCTTGCGGGCACGCGACAACTATTATAGGCGCATGCATGCGATCGTCCATAGCCAGAAGGATCAGATCTCCCGCTCGGCGTGGTTGCAGGATGACATGGTAGACTTGTTTGAACAGGCTACCGGCGTCATCCGGCAACTAAGGGAGGGCAATGAGAGGCTCCGGGCCAAGCGCGACCTGCTGAGGGAGAAGATCGTCCGAAGTGCAGAACTGCATGAGGAGACTAGTGCCTTGTTGAAGAAACTTATGGACGAGAATGACATGCTCCGCAACGAGCGCCAAAGGCTGGTGGAAGAATCCGTGGATGTTCTCAAGCAGCGTCTTGAGGACACGAAAGAGCTCATTGCCGCTTGCCATAGAGACTAGTTTCCTGGTTTCTTTTGATGTAATAATCGGTTTAGGATGTGGATTGTGTCACCGGTTGTGAAATGTTGGGTTCTAGCGCGGATGGTTGGCCTTTGTTGGCCTCTTGGGATGTTGCGATTTCAATCTGGTAGCTTTTAGTCCTTCGTGTTAGGATGGAGTTGTGCTGAACTTCTTGTGAATTGTGGTGGTTTTCAGTAATGAAAATCGGAAGGGGCAAGCCCTTCTTTGATCAAAAAAAATTTAATCGTCCTTATATATTCATCAGTCTTGCTATAAGTCACAGTAGATGCTATATAGGTCTGTCGGATCTTACATCAAGATCCGTGCTTTCAGATTTTCTTTTTTCTCTCTTAAATCTCAGTCGAGTGAGACATATCCACGCCATTAAACAGAGGCTCGGGCGCCATTAATGGAGACCTTGGGAGAGAGGTGGACGGCAGATGGAGGTCAAAGGGCTCTCCTCCCGATAAGCACGCGCAGGGGTCTGATCGCACGCCTCTCATACTCAAATAGCTACCCTGCACGTCGCCTCCTAGCTAATAAAAAAGGGGACGCATGGCGGCACGTAAATGGTACTAGTAAGTAGAACGCCCACGGTTTCAATAATACTTGTGTTTCCGATTGTAACGTGACAGCACTTCTTCCAAAATGACTTTGTTGATTGTTAATGTGTGCGCCTTCGCAAATCGGACTGCAAATTTACCACAGCATGTTGGTGCCATGTCATGGCACCAAGCCAAGTTTCATTATTTTCATGCGTGTTTTGGATTTACAGGAATTAAAAACTAAGTTTCTCAATGTTTCCAACCCAGCCACGACGCCCAGAATTTTGAATTTCATTCCCATTTCTTGCATGGAACCTAGAAATTTACCGAGGACACACATGTGATTTTTCAACCAACTTTGGTGCACTAGAACATGTGCTTGTATTTCAAATTTGAATTATGCACACAAAGGTGACACATTCCCTCCCAGAACCACGAGCCTTCTTGAGAGAAGCTCCGATTTGCAAGAAGCTTATACCAAAATTTGTTCCTATTCGGCGATTTTTTTTACCATGGCATGGTACTACCATGACATGACACCATGACAAGTTTCATGATTTTAAAACCAAGTTTCTCAATGTTACCGACCGAGCCACGATGACCAGATGTTTGAATATTATTCTCATTTTTTGCATGGGACCTACTCCCTCCTTCCATCTACATAGGGCCTAATGTGTTTTTCAAGACAACCTTTGACTATTGACAAGATTAATAGCACATGAGATGTATACTATGCAAATTATATTATTGGAAGCTCCTTTGACATACAAAATTGAAGGTATGCTTTGTGTAAGTTGCATGTCATATATTATTACTCAAACATTTGGTCAAAGTTAGCCTCGAAAAATGCATTAGGACCTATATGCATGAGAGGAGTCGACTTCGAGAGAACGTGTTTGTTCGAGAGACACCGAGGAAGACTACTATATATCGATGGTGCATGTAGGCGGGAATTAAACTAAGGGATGGTCTTATTGGTTTTGGGGATATAGGGGAAGAGTGAGAGGCGGGGGGTAGCTAGAAGGAGATTGTTAAGTGTGAGTGTGTGTTTTACCCACCTAGGCGGAAGTTATGTGCACAAAAGAGGAGAATGATTCGATGTGGTGTTAGGATTGAGGGTAATTAACTACGTATGGAGACATAGAGACCTTGAACGTGCATGTGTGAGAGGTATACATGTATATGTGGGATGTGTGTGTGTGTGCACGCGCGCATGATCGAGATAAAAGAAAGAAGACATAAGTCATAAGATCAACGACATGGGAGAGACGGATCGGTATGACAATATGCATGCACGTGAGAATGCATGGAAGAAGTCTCGACAATTGAGCATGTATTTTTTTCTTTAAGAGATAGTGGCGTGGGCTGGAGCATGCATCTATGGTGAGCAGAGGGAGTGAGGCGCAACGATTGTGCAAAAGAGACCAACCTATAAATGCATATGTATGGAGAGACATATATAGTGTGGGTGATAGGAAGCAAGACTCCGTGCGAGAAAGAAATGTTGACAGAGAAACTACAGATAGATACAGAGATGGAGATGCTAGCTAGAGGGACATCCGCTAGTTTGGGTGTTGGAGATGAACGTCGGGTGGTTCAAAGGGTGAAGTTATATATGTGTGTGAGAGGGCACTTGACTGCATGTAGAGAGAGAGATATGTAGTGTGCGTGATAGGAATCAAGAGTGAGGGCGAGAAACAAGGTTGATGGAGAAACAAATAAATAGAAAGATAAAGATGCTAGCTAGTGTGCCTTAGAGATAGGAGTCGAGTGGATCAGAAGGCTCGGTTATGTGTGTGGGTGTGAGAGAGATAGCGAGAGGGTGCGTGTGAGTCACATACAAACAGATATCAGAGAGAAATGAGATCCAGAGAGACGGAGTTTTGTGTCTGCGAGAGAGAAAGATATTTCACAACGAGAGTGATAGCTAGAGAGACATACGAGGGAACGCAAGATATCTCTAGGCAGAGAGGGTGTGTGTGAGCGACATACAAGAGAACAATGGAGAAATATGAGACCCTGGGAGACAGAGTTTGTGTTTGTGTGTGAGAAAGAGATATTGATGAGGAAGAGTCGTAGGTTCTCATATCTAAGGAGCGAAAGACATCTCTGTATGAGGGGTGTGCGAGTGGCACACATGGGAATAGTAGAGAGAAATTAGACCCCGGGAAACAAAGTTTTGTGTTTGTGTGAGAGAAAGAGATTCCACATGGAGAATCATAATTAGAGACACATAGCACGGAGCTAGATATACTTAGAGAGAGATAGAGTGATGAAGGTCGAGGGAGAGAGTACCGTCAGTGTGTTACAAAGATAAAAGATCATTGTCGACATACAGGTAGCACGAGAGATACCTGAGAGACGATGAACGCGTATAGGTCCAGAGAGATAGTCCTATATAAGCATGAGTGATAGCTATATGAGACGAATATCTGGATTAAAGGGGATTCAAATATTTAAACTGGAGATCACGACATCGATAATATCATAACGCAAATTGGTGTATCAGACATGCATATTCATTTGAACTTGGGCACACGTGTAATGTTATATAGTTTATCAATATTGGTGATCCATAGATTCTTCAATTACAAACAATGCATGGTTTATATGCAATTAATGTCTAAACGGGATTACACTATATGTTGCATGTGTGAAACACATTATACATGTTTGAGAAGTAACAAAAACCCGCATGAAACACACACTAATTGGAGACAGTTAGCGAGGAATGCATACATTGGATTTCAACATAAAGTGGTTTCAAATATTTGAAAATCCAAATTAATGGATACAACCTTATGAATCTGAGATCATGCCATTTGTAAACCATATTTATTTATAAATGGTGTTGTGCTTTTGAAAGTATATATAAAAAAATGATGTTTATAGAATGTAATTCCAATTGAAAATGGATCCCGCCCAAAAAAATAGAATACAAACGGGATTCGAATTGAGTTGGCACGGTAAACGTGCACTCTGCAAAATTTGAACAAAGCGGGGAAAGTCGCAGTAATCGCCCGGAACCAAAATCTGCGAGATGGAAATCACTACAGCCTATCCCTGCCACGCAAAGCCTATATGCTGGATTTCTATAGGTTTCGATAGGGGTAGGTTTGTAATTTCACCCAAACATGACGTAACCGCCTCTCACCCAGATTCATACACGGTGGGCGCCAAAACACAGTGTGTCCTTGGCCGAAATCGACTCCCTCCCAGATTCATATTCATACATGGTGGGCGCCAAAAACAAACTCTCATCGGCAAATATTCGGTGTATGCGAGATTACCGTCCTATCCCTGACCGACTAGTGTTGCTGTGATGTAGTAGAAATTTGAAACAGGGGCTAAGTTTGTAAATTTCCTCGCATTTGAGACAAGCGCGCCCTGAATACATGGTTCCCCCCTTCCTCTCTACCTCCCTTTTCCCCATTCGTACTCAATGGGCGCCAAAACACCCTCTCCACCCCACCCTCCTCCGTCCGCCGCCGTCCGCTACCTCATCCACCGCCGTCCTCCTCCACCATGCCGGAGCTGATACCCCGCCGCCGCCATCCATTACAAGAGATCGACCTCTCTCATCCACGGCTTCGGACCGGGATCCTTGCATCCCGTCCTCTCGCTTCATCCCCGCCGTCGTCCACCTTGCCGACGCTGCTCCTACGACCGTCTCGTCCACCGCGCCCCGCCACCACCGTCTACCCTCCAAGATCTGCTTCCACGCCACTGACAGCCATCGCTACCGCAGAACCGTCAAATTCTCAGCAGATGCCTACACGGCGCCGCACCAGAGGCGGTACTCTTTCGTATCTGTTCAACTTATTTATCGCAGCAAGAAAATAGATCGCCACTGCTTTACTCTGATTTCTTGTCTTGGTTGCGAAATTGCCTTTGTCCGGTTTGCACCTTCAGATCCGCCATGGCACGCTCACCACCATACTCTCAATGCTTATGGTTTTCCCCTTTTATATTCCACACTAGTTAAATCATAGTAGACTAAATTTCAAAATTGGGTCAGTCGATTTTTCAGAGCTCGCCGGAGTTCGCCGGTGCGATCAAAGGGGCTCGGGTGGTTGTGGGGCCTCGTTGAACGAAGAAAACTCGACGCGGGTGGGGGTTGGGGTGGGGGTGGGGGCTGGGGTGGCGGAGGATCACAGGCGGTGGGGGCCGGTGGTCCGGCCGGCGGCCCGTGCGGTGTTCTGTATGGGAAGAATCAGAGACGAGGAAGAAGAAGGGTTAGGAGACGTAGGATCTTCATCCAACTCCCTGAAATGGTCGAGAGACAGCTAGGAATTGCATTCTTAATGCGCTCTGGTTCATCATGTGTGGGCACTGCGCAACCAACATTTTATTATCCAAAATCTGCTTCCTCTTCTTTACCATGTTCCTCTTCGGTTCTTCTTTAATATGTACTCTCTCCGTTCCTAAATACAAGTCTTTGTATAGATTCCACCATGGACTACATATGGAGCAAAATGAGTGAATCTACACTCTAAAATGTACCTGCATACATCTGTATGTGATCGATAGTGGAAATCTCTACCAAGACTTATATTTTGGAACGGAGGGAGTATGATAGTAGTATAGTATGTTCCTTGTACTGAAGATGAGCAGGGACATTTGCAGTGTAGAGGTCTATACAGTCGGTTGTGATGGACACTTTGAGCCTCTTTGATTCGTAGGATCTTGTAAACATAGGAATAGGATTTGTAGTGTCCTGCCCACTTGAATCCTATAAGAATAGCAAGGAAATGCGGGGAGATGTGTCGCCTTTGAGAGTTACATTGATATTAACAGTACCGCACCTTCACTTGAAGAGAGCTGGTATCTGAAGCCTTTCTAGCCATACCGGCAATACTAGAACATATTGTCGTGGATCTAAGTCTGACAGTAGAGTGGGGGTAGGTATGGAGAGGCAAGGTCCTAGCTATGGAGAGGTTGTAAACACAAGAGATGTACGAGTTCAGGCCCTTCTCGGAGGAAGTAAAAGCCCTACGTCTCAGAGCCCGGAGGCGGTCGAGTGGATTATGTGTATATGGATTACAGGGTGCTGAACCCTTCTGCCTGTGGAGGGGGTTGGCTTATATAGAGTGCGCCAGGACCCCAGCCAACCCACGTAATGAAGGGTTTAAGGTACATTAAGTCCGGGGCGTTACTGGTAACACCCCACATAAAGTGTCTTTACTATCATAAAGTCTACTTAATTACAGACCGTTGTAGTGAAGAGTGCCTCTTGACCTTCTGGTGGTCGAGTGAGTCTTCGTGGTCGAGTCCTTCAAGTCAGTCGAGTGAGTCCCTCGTAGGTCGACTGGAAGGTGATCTCTTCTAAGGGTGTCCTCGGGCAGGGTACTTAGATCAGGTCTGTGACCCTACCCTAGGTACATGACTCCATCATTAGCCCCTGAATGGATTGAGGCTCGAGTGATGAAGGAGTTGATGTTGTTTCCGATTGGCCTTCGCGTACTGGTCGTGCGTTGTTTTGAAAAAAATCTCTTTGTTGATAGTGAGCAACTTTTCTTCAGTCGACTCGATCCATTCTTTTCCTTCGTCGAGTGATCTTTTGGACTTCGCCGATTTCCGAGCGACGGATCGCAGGAAATCCCGCGTCTGGCAGACCGATCTGCCGTTCGCGGATTCCGTGGGATGCAAAATTTGGGGAAGCGCGCGGAGCGGGGCGGACCGCGGTGTTCGGACGGGACAGGGCATAGACGCCTCGATCCCCGCGCCGCTTTTTTCGCCACGTATCGCGTCCGCGTAACTGTTCAGGATATGATTAGATCGACCGGGCCCACCTGTCATCCACTCGGAAGGGATCTTATAAATGCGCCCGGCGAGGGTTTTTTGAACAGTGCCTCAGCATTCTCCCTCTGTTCCCTTCGTCTCCGCCCAACGCGCTCGCTCTCGCCTCCGCACAACCTCCCCTCGCGCATCCCGCCGCAGCCATGGTCAAGGAGAAGACGGCGGCGTTGGAACGCGCGAAGAAGGCGTCGGCGACGGAGAAGGCGAAGGGGAGATCCACCAGTCGTGGCGGGTCTTCGTCTAGATCTCGCCTGCCGAAAGGCTGGGTCCAGGGAGATTGGATCCAGTCGACCATCACGGAGAAGGATCTCCTCGACATGGCCAACGAGGGCCTGATCCCCCATGGAGCTGCGAGGCTTCCGGGGAAAGAGTGGCAGCCCCAGCCGAAAGAGGGTGAGTGCGTGCTTCTGGCTACCCATGTCGACCGCGGATTTTCTTTGCCGCCGAGCATTTTCTTCCGTGGTTTCTTGAACTTTTTTGGAGTGCAACTCCACCACTTCACCCCGAATTCCATCGCCTATCTTGCCGCGTTTGTGTCCATGTGTGAGAGTTTCCTGGGTTGTCGACCGCATTGGGGTTTGTTCAAGCACATATTCACGTGTCGCTCTCAGACCGTGAAGAAGGCGAGCCCAGGCGACGAAAAAACCCGAGTTGTCCAAATGTGTGGGGCTCTGGGGATCCAGATGAGGAACAAGAGCACCTTCCCAGCCATGACATTTCCCGAGTCAGTCAGAGGCTGGCAGTCGACCTGGTTCTACTGCCAGGATCAGTCGACGCCGGGGCAGTCGAGTGGACTCCCTCAG
Organism: Triticum aestivum; assembly: GCF_018294505.1. Taxonomy (NCBI): domain Eukaryota; kingdom Viridiplantae; phylum Streptophyta; class Magnoliopsida; order Poales; family Poaceae; genus Triticum; species Triticum aestivum. The sequence continues at coordinate 130,737,892 of NC_057797.1, read as the reverse complement.
TTCACCATGGGCCGAGTGAACAAGCCCTCCTCTCTGAAGGTGATTCCGGAGGAGAAAGCTGACGTGAAGATGCTGATGGAGCGTGTAGTTCAGTTGGATCGGGAGGGAGTGATGGGTATGGATCTCCTGGAGGTTTTTCTTAGGCGTCGTATCCAGCCTCTTCAGTTCCGGAGCCATTGCATGTGGTTGTACTGCGGGACTGAGGATGTGACTCGGGTCAATCCAGAAGCAGTCGACGATGCCACTCTGGAAAGGTGGATGGCCGCTGTTACTGGGAACAAGGATAACCCTCGCGGAGCCAGAAGGATTCCTCCACTCGACTGCCACAGTGATCCAAACAAGGTATGTCTGCTCCACTTCCCATTGTATTCTCGTCACATTTATTTCTGTTTTCTCTGCCGATCGGTCGACTGATCTTTGTCTTGATGTCTATCAGGCCCTCACTGAGCTGTACTCGATGCCCAATGGAGCACAGGCTCCGACCGAGGAGGGAGAAGCGAGCGGGGGCGAGAGCCAGGAGGAGGAGTGGGACTCGGACGCCGCTGAGGATGATGATGATGATGATGACGACGATGATGATGATGATGAGGACGAGGAAGAGGAGGAGGAGGAGGAGGTCGCACCACCGCGCTCGGAAAGGCGGTCGAAACTTGTCCATGACCCTGCGACTGAATGTGGCAAGGGGGTTGCGACTGTTACACAGTCGACCAAGCGCCCTCGGATCACCTCTCCGGCGCCGACTGAAAAGGCGTCGAAGCAGCCCAGGGCGGCCCCGTCAAAGCCGACCAAGCTCCTGCCGAAGATGAAGGTGTCCATCCCCACCATATCAGGGTAATCATGCTGCTTGAGTCTTCTTGTTTTGTGCGAACATTATCTCTAGTTGGCGCTGGAGTTAGTCGACTGACTCTTTGGAGTTGCAGTGCTGCTACTTCTGAGACCTCAGCCCGGGCTGACGACCATGAGATGGAGGACGCAGCAACCTCAAAACCTGGTACTATGCTCTTAACACCGTTTCTAGTCGACTGACTCATGATCTCTAATTCTGATTCTTTTTTGTAGCTCCATCCAATGTTGTTATCACTCTCCCTGGTGATGATGAAGATGAGGAGCCGCTGAAGCACAGAAGGAGTAGGAAAGCGTCTGCCGGCAGGGTGCCCCAGGATGTGACGGTGCCTGAGACTCTGGTCACGGAGGAGGAAAACACCACTCGACACACTGTGTCCTTCGCAGATCCACTGACGAGTGCTCTGCAGCCCTCCCTCTTCACGATGCACCACGTCCCAGAGGACCAAGATGATGTCGCGAAGGAGGCGATACGCCAGGCAGGGATCATGATGGAGCAGTTGAAGACCATCCGGGATGCGAGCCAGGCAGCTTACGACGCCAGTTCCGCCCTTCAAAGCAATGTTCAGGTCAGTCGACCACCGCTTGTTTTCTTTCCAGAATATATAGTAATCACCCACTGGGTGTGTCGATTTAAACCCCGTGTTAGCGGGGGCATGCTGAGTGCACCCGCTAGGTGTAGTCCCCAAGGCTAAGGTCGACTGCTGGCAGTCGGCCTTAGGCTTTATAAGTTCAGTCTTTCCGTCATTCGACTATGGCGAATGGATTTCGCAAACCGGTGGGGGCACGCTGAGTGCACCCACTGGGTGTAGTCCCCAAGGCTAAGGTCGACTGCGGGCAGTCGGCCTTAGGCTTTATAAGTTCAGTCTTTCCGTCATTCGACTATTCCGAGACTGTGGTCGACTGCTTGCAGTCGATTACAGTCTTAAAGAATACATGTTGTTTTTTTTTGTTTTTTTTGAGGTCGACTGGCCGACTCTGTCTTCAACAGGATTAGTGGGGGCACGCTGAGTGCACCCACTGGGTGTAGTCCCCGAGACTACGGTCGAATGCTTGTATTCGACTGTAGTCTTAGAAACGCATGATTTTTCCTTTTTCACTCGGAAGCGAATTATCTTTGACATTTAGTCGATTGATTCTTCGCAGAGATCCTGTGACCTTGCGGCTCGCTACACTAACCTGGAAAACAAACACATTCAGCTCGAGCTGGATTTGAAGCTGGCTCAGGAGAATCTGACGAAGGCAAAGGAGGAGACTAAAGGTATGTTTGGTGAGATCTCGACGACTGCTTTTTCCCTTTACTTGTTTCGAAATCTGATCTTGCTGTAACTTGCAGGTAAGGTGAAGGAGGCTCAACAGAAAAAAGACCTTGAACTAGCTGAGAGGATCAAGCTTGCCGATGAGAAGTTAGCTTCAGTCACCAAGCTTGAACAAGAAAATACCAATCTGAAAGCTGCTCTTGAGAAGAAAAATGATCTGGAGGCCTTCCTGAGTGATCTTGCCAAGAAGCTGTTCCTTATGCTTGAAGGTAAACCTTTATGCTCAACAATCATTTTCAACTGTGATTTTTCCATTCGACCATTGCCTTGACTCGGTGATCGCCCTTGCAGAATTTTGTCAAGACTTTGAAGAAGAGACTAGCCGGCTGGAACCAAACCTTGACCCTGTCAATTCTCCGATGAACGACGAAGTTGCCATGAATGTTTTCTGACTGGAGTCCCGTGTTGCAGCTGTCGTGGACTATCTTGCAAGGCTGAAGGTCGCCACATCTCGCATCGACTCGACGCTCTGGCCCAGGGAGACACTCCAGAACGACCTCGAGTCACTGGTGGCTCGCTTGAACACGGTCCCGGGTCGAGTGCAGGAGTGGAAAAAGTCCTCGGCTCAGTGCGGTGCAGATGTTGCTCTGTGTCTGGCCCGAGTCCATTGCAAAGATGCGCGAGAAGACAAGCTGGCGGCCCTCCGGGTGGCCAACACCAAGAAACACGACTTCAGGTCCTTTATGGAAACTTTCATTGCTGCTGCCACTCGGATCGCTGACGGAATTGATCTTGATGAGTTTGTTGCACCTTCCAGCCCTCCACAGGAGGAGTAAAAAACTTCTTTTAAGCTCGACGCTTTAAATTTGCCTCGGTATGCCGAGTGGAGTTGTAACCGATAAACCTTAACAGGCTTAGCGCCTGAGCACTTTCGGTTCCTTTAGGTGTCGTTTCGAACTTGAATTTGATGTTTGAATATGATTGCTTTTGGCTTGAAATGTCTTTTGCAGGTTCAAGCAAGACGCTCACCGCAGTCGACTTATTCCTTAATCCACTTAGGCGAGCATTGGGCTGCAGCTAAGCCCCCGAGTGAGAGGTTTGCTCTTCACTCGGTAGGATTTTTATATCTTAGGCGAGCACTGGGCTGCAGCTAAGCCCCCGAGTGAGAGGTTTGCTCTTCACTCGGTAGGATTTTTATATCTTAGG